>NC_056741.1:211493569-211793569 GCF_019279795.1 Protopterus annectens | reverse complement strand
GTGAGCTGTGACAACTGCCATGCACTTTGTGAACACTCTGGGGGCAGCAGAGAGTCCGAAGGGCAGTACTCTGAACTGGTAGTGACTGGCTCCTGCACGGAAGCGCAGAAATCTTCTTGATGGCCTGTCCACTTTTATGTGGTAGTACGTATTTTGAAGATATATCGAGCACATCCAATCGTCTTTTTCCAAAAGGGGAAGGATAGACTGTATTGTGACCATCTGGAACTTTTGTACTCTTACAAACTTGTTCAATACACTGAGATCCAAAATTGGTCTCCAGTCCCTGGTTTTCTTTGGCACCAAAAATTGTCTTGAGTAGAATCCGGATCCTATCTGGTCTGGAGGGACTATTTGGATGACTTTTATTCTTAGCAGCTTTGATATCTCTAATGCTGCTTCTTCCCTTTGACTGGATGGAACGTCGGGTAAGCTTGTTGGGGGGCAGGACAAAGATTGAAGGGAATATGGTAACTTCTTGTTATTATCCTTTTTACCCAAGAGTCGGTGGTGATAGTTAACCAGGCAGAAGGGTACAAGGAGAAATGACCCCCAACTACCTCCAGAGGAAAGGAGTTGGGCCGCTCTTCAGAAGCGCTGGTAGGATTGGCCAGGAAAAGAGTCCCTGGAACTCTGGTTACATGGACCCCTTCTGCCCCGAAAAGGGCATCTTCCCTGTGAGTTTCCCCCTCTGCCTCCAGGGGAGAACTCGGCCTATGTGTCACGGAAAGGACCCTGAGACTTTTTGTACCATATCTTCCCACTCTTCTGATTTCTGGAGAAAGCATGTTGACGGGAAGAATAACGGACACCCATGGCAGAAAGGGTCTTACCGTCCTGTTCACATCTGGCCAGTGTGCTTTTAACCTTGGGTCCAAACAATGAAGAGGCTTCGATGGGAGCATTGAGAAAGGAAGCCTTGAATGGTTCCGCCAAATTACATAAGCGCATCCAGGCGTGTCGTCTCAGAACAACACCTGAGCTCCCCGCTTTAGCTGCTCCTTCTGATGCGTGAGATATCAGGCACACGGAGGAGTTAGATATCGATTCAATGGTCGCCAGCTGCGAGGCCACTTTGTCACGGACCTCATCAGACATGGCACCAGCCAAAGATTCAGAGAGCTCAGAAATTAAATCCCTTTGAAGCCTGGTAAAGTGTGCCATATAATTCAGGGACCTGATTGCAAAGGTCACTGATGCAAAAGTACGCTTCCCTATTCTGTCCAGAGCCCGGGACTCTTTGTTGGGCGGATGGGCAGTCTGGCTTTCTTCTTCCGCCAGATCCTTCTTGGTTGCGGCCGCCACCACCAGAGCATCTACAGGAAGACCTTTGGACCAATGGGGGTCAGTAGCAGGAGGAGACAAAATTTTATCTGGCCTCCGGGGAATGGCCTCAACAATGTCAGGAGCCTTCCATGCACACTGCACGATGATCCGGACCAGTTCGTCGGCAGGTGGAGTAACCCAGGAGGTAGGGGGTCGGGCGTGAAAGGCCTGCAGGAACACAGACTCTTTAGAGGTCGGGTTAGAGGGCTGCAAGTCACCTCTCTGTTTAAAGATTTCAAGGATATCACCAAAGGATACCTCACAGGGTGACCGAGGGGACCCTTCCCCATCATCAAAGTCCGTGTCTTCAGTAAGGGACTCCTCTGTGGAGCCTATTTGCTTCCTCTTGCATGAGCTTTTTCGATGAATTTCCTCAATGGGAAAAGCTGGGGAAGACAAAGCAAAAGGGGTTTCCTGTGGGAGTGTATCCTGAGGCCCTTGCGCCAGGTGTCCGCTAGGAGCGACTTATGTACATTGCATTCCAGAGGAGGGCGAGGAGATTGATAGCACAGTATTGCCAGCCAATGTCAAAGCCTTCTCCATTAGTTGGAAGGCCGGTCCACCTGAAATGGGGTGAGTGTCCAGGACAGGGGTCACCCCTCCCCTAAGTGGTTCAGCCTGCCGACTCGGAGTCCCTGGATGGCTGTGAAACACCAAATAATGTACATCACAGCTGACATCCTGGGTCGTAGCAAAACTCTCCTGTCACAAAGACAACTGCGGTTCCTCAGTGAGGTCCATAAAGGGAACAGTAGAGGGGGAAGTCTGTGCTATATCAAGGGGCTTCAAAGGCAATGAAGGAGGAGAATAAGTAGGGGTATTTGGCAAAGGGTGATCACCTCCCAAGGAAGGATAGGTCCTGGTGGGTGGGATACCTCTGGCCAAAGGCACTTGATCCACAAGATGCAACACGTCGTGTTCAGAGAGGCTTCTAGTGGATTTCACGGACACGGCTGAGGAAGAGTCAGGTCTATCCAAAGATGGGGCAAGCTCAGTGCCCACCTCACCGGTCTGCACTGAAAACAATGGGGCAGTAAGGGAGTGAACTACAGGTGTCTGCACCAAGGAAATCATCGGTGCCGAAGTCATGGTCTGCACCGATGATAAGGTCGGTGCCAAAGTGGTTGTCGGCGCTGAGGCTGGGACCGAAAAAATTGGTGTCAATAACTGAGTTGTCGGTTTCGGGTAAGTTGTCAGAGCCAATGTGGTAACAGTCTGCATCGATTGGATAGTTGGTGCCGGTGGAGAAGTCTGAACTGAGGAGCCCCTCGGTACCGATACGGTAAAGGGCACACTAGTTGGTGCTGAAATCACAGATGGCTTCGATGGCCTCTGTGCCGAAGGTCTAGGCACTGAAAACACTGGAGCTGAAAAAGTCAGATCTGAAGTGGAAAGCTTAGCCTTCTTGGGTCTCGGTTGGTGGGAGTCCCCAGCCGGGGACGAAGGAAGAGACTTGGCCTTTGTATGTTCATCAGTCTTTTTCTTATGGGATCTTGGAGGGGTTGAAGCCTCCGACCCAGAAACAGCCTCTGAAAAAGGAGATTTAAGTAGCCCCTTCAATAACAACTTATTTTTCCTCTCAATCAACGTCCTGTTAGAGAAATTCTTACAAATTCCACAGGGCGAGTCAACTGATAAATGAGGCATACCTAAACAATAGACACACAGGGAATATGCATCTGAAGTAGGTAATTTATGGCCACAATCTGAACATCTCTTAAATCCTGGACTACCTTTTTTTTACTGCCATGTTAGGAAAGAAGGAAAATCAGAAAGAATACCAGCAATGGTACAAGAAATACCCAAAGGTAAGGAGGAAAAGGGGTTTACCAAGGATGGTAAAGAAGAAAATACCTTGCGGTAAATAGGATGAAGGGGACTGAAAAGATTCAAGAAGGAATAGTCACTAAATGCAATAAGGTAAGAGAAAACAATCTAGTAACTTTCCTGAGAGAAAAAGTTGTTTTAGACTAGTATGATAAAAACATATTGTACTTAGCTCAAGAGAAGTAGCTTGACATGACCGAATGGCGACGCGGCAAATTAAATCTGGGGTAACAGGGAGAGGGGAATTCTGGGTAAGAGTTTTAGCTTGAGAGTTTGTAGCTGACGCGAGCTTGGAAGATGGCCGGCTCGGTTCCGAGGTTGGAACCGATACCCACACGCAAGGAATGAACGAGGATTAACAATATCAGATCATTGCTTAGGAATAAATAAGTTATAGGACAATTACTTAATATTTAGCCAAATTTTACATAGTTTATGGAGAAATTAAAGGTAAGTTTAAACTACAAACAGGAATTGCAATACGAAGTGAGAGGAAAGTAGGTTTATGGTATATTTAGAGAGAAAGCCAAGGGAGAGAAATCGAAAGAACTAAGGAAGTGAGTGAAGAAGAGCATGTAAGGAGCTGTAAGGTATGAATAGATATTTTATCACATTTAGAGATATAGTTTACCCTGGTGTTGAGCAAAAATAGATCCAGCTTTTGTCTAGGAAGTCTTTCACAATGGTTTTGAAGGAAGGGAGGGAAGTTATTGAGCTGACAGATACAAGTGAGGCGTTCTACGCCTTAGCAACATGGTGCGAGTATAGACAATGCCCAGCAGATATGAGAGGTTTGTGGACAGAAATGAGTTTTTCGTCACTGAATTGTAATGACTAACTGGGAACATAGTTGCTTAGAATGTTATTTAGTGATGAATAAGCAGATGGACTCTGGATACTTTTTTATAGGTGGTAAGAAGCTGTGTATATGTTAGCTGATAGGGTACGTCTAACCAGTTTAGGCTTTTTAGTGCTATACAGGGGTGGGTTCTGAAAATTTGGCAACTTTGCTTACAGCATTGTTCAAGTTTTGATTTTTTGTGATGCCTAAAGGTTAATAAGGATGGGAGCATCATAAAGAAATGTGGGGAGGAGATAAGTAGTGCATAAAAACACCAGAGATCTTTTTTATTTTCCAAACACCTTTATTGAATTATTACTTGCACAGGCAGATTTACATTCATATAAAAGTAATCAAGCTATAGTTAACATAACAAAGATTATACTTCGATATATTGCTATATATCATATAACCTACGCAACATTACCTAAATTAATCAATTCCTGCCTTTTTTAAACAAGAAACATCTTTATTCAGCCATCACTTACTACATAAGCAATCATGCATTTATATAAATGAAAATGAACCACAACACAATCCTAGTTGCAAGCATTTTACATCACAAACCGTAATGACACACTTCCAATTACAAACATTAAACATCACTTATAAACTACCCAATAATTTTCAGTCAAACATTACATAGCTCATTTAAGTCCTGCCACCTTTTAAACTCCATTCCTCCCCTGTAAGAACTGTTCCCACAATTCCCATTTTTTTTTCCTTTGTATTTTGCTCCTACCCTTTTCTAAAGATCTCAATTTCAGTTGTTTTATCTCTGTTACTATATTCACTACTTCTAGTACAGTTGGTTTAGATTTTGATTTCCATTTTCTAGTAGTTGCTTTTTGGCAGCCACCATTATTAGACACAGCAAGACCTTACCATGTCCAGGCAATTCCAATTCTGTATCATAGTTCAGAAAAATCATCTCCCTCATCAGACCAGTCTGCCTACCCAGCATCTTCGACGATGCTTCCCACAGGGAATCATTACAATCTACCAATTTACTGCACTCCAAGGAAATATGTTCCCAATTACCTCTTTCTCCCTGTCACATCTCCAGCATTGGCTGTGTGCCTGAGGAAAAATTCTCCGGAGATTAGTTGGGGTATAGAAATATCTATGTATGCCAGTAAAATAATATAGTTTATGATTGAATAAACTACTTTATTATTTTACTGGTGTTGAGTTTTGGTGTTTTTATGTGCTTTCTGATACTTTTACTACTGTTGAGCTCATTTACTTGGTTTCGTCTAGTTTTTCATGTTACTCAAGGAGATAAGTAGTGGCAAGTCTAGCTTTAGTTGTGTCAGTGAGAAGGTTTTTGGCTCTATAAAGCATCCCTAGTTTTTGAATATGGAGGTTGAACTTAAGATTATCATCAATTATCATCCTTAATAATTTGCTATGAGAAGTGACTTCAGTGGTTGCATTATCTAGACAGAGGACTTAAAATTTTGTTTTTTCATGAGAGAGAGATTTGATGAAAAAAAGTAGTATTTTTTTTTTGTTTGTTTTTAAGGGTTGACCATGAGTTGTGGCTTACAAATCCATGCTTCAGTGACTGTTAAAACTTTGAGTAATTTTTGGAGGTATGCAATGTTGTCAGATGTGCAAATGCATGTGGAGTCATCTGCATACTGTATTACGGAGGTCTATTGTCAGGATGTGTGGAGGATGTTGGTGAGAATGTTAAAGAAGATGGGAAAAAGGATACAGCCTTGTGGTACATTGGTGGTGACTGGCAGTTATGAAGAGAAGGTGAGTGCCATTTTACTGACCGATACCTATTGGACAGCTAACTTTTGAATCATAGAAGGGTGGGCTGAGAGTGACCTAATGAATATATCTGAAGTAGAAATTTGCTGTGATAAACTGTGTTGAAGGCTTTAGACAAATCTAGAAATAAGGAGGAGACTAGGCTTCCATTACCTTTGGCTTTATTGGCAGCATCTAGGACGGCACTGTGGTGCAGCAGTAGCATTGTTACCTCACAGCAAGAGGCTCTCCGGTTCGATTCTCAGCAAGGATGCCTTCTGTGTGGAGTCTGCATGCCCTCCCTGCGTTCGTGTGGGTTTCATTTGGGTGCTCTGGTTTCCTCCCGCATCACAGACATGCGTCTGGAGCATTTCTGCCCGGGCCTCTGCTGAAAATTGGCTTTATTCTAAGTCAGACTTTCCCAGTAAAAAAATGTTAAATAAATAAATCTATATAGGTTAGAAGTGTAGTGCTAGTGCTGTCATACATATGTACTAGTATATTTACTAGTACAAATGACAGAAGTTAAAGACTACACAAAGTCCAAATGCCAAAGCAACCTATATGCCAAATCACTGTTAAAAATAAGCTCCACACACTTTAACCATGTTAACTTGTCATAAAATAATGTTTATTAGCAATTTAAACTAAGCCATGGTGGTGCAGCGGTTAGCGTTGTCGCCTCACAGCAAGAGGTTCTCACATTCGATTCTCGGCTGGAGCGCCTTCTGTGTGGAGTCTGCATGTCCTCCCCGTGGTCAAATGACGTATAAAGACATGCAGGTAGGTCCATGCATGAATGGGTGTGCCTTCTTTGAAGGTTGGACGTCAGGCTGGCAACTCGGCACCGTAAAAATCCACTGCCAATCATTAGCGGACCGGAGTTCCGCTGTGGCGACCCCTAACAGAAAATCCGAAAGACATTACTTTTAGCAATTTAAACTAAATTTTCTGGCCAGAGAGAGTAAAATCTCCATGACACATTCAAATAACTTCATTTGTGGTATGATCCGATGTTAAAAACACACAGGGCAGAGTCATACATATAGTAAATAATGTTGAAAAAACAAGTTCTACATTATTTTTCCTGACAGAATATGAACATAAAACAGAAAAACAACCATCTGACTTCATGAGATAGCCCCTGGTGTCTAACAGCATACATACTGCACTTCTGAGCATAATACTGAAAGTTTCCTCAGAAACCGTAAAAACAAGCATTTGTCAAAGACAGACGCCAAATAAAAACTACTACAAGCAGAAATTTAAACAAGGATTACTGCAAACACTGACAGAAATACATTGAGAATAAAAAATCTAACAATAAAATGAGAGGAAAGGTTACCTATGAGAACAGATTACGGTGGTTCAGGCACATGCAGAAAATCAGAAGACAATTTGGTGAAGATTTGGAACAAACAGGAAAAAGGTAAGAGAAAACAAGGACATCCAGCAATGAGGTGGATGGATAGTGTGAAAGAATATCTGCGACAGTCAAGCACGAGTGTCGAAGAAGGCAGGAGTGTGGCACTGAATTGAGACAGGTGGCAACAGTTAACACGAAACCCCGACCCCATGTAGAAAAATGGGAAAAAAGGGGGCTGATGATGATGAAAGATTACCCAAACTGGGCTTAGCTGAGCTGTAAGATGTAAAAATCAACAATGGATCCTGTGAAGAGTCAGAGTACTTTCTTCTTTGGATGACAGAAAAAGACTTATAGGTTAGTACTAGACTAATTGCCCTTGTGGGCCATTTTAAGCCTAGCCAGTTACCCCATGTGAGAATCAAACCTTGCACCTTGTGTTTGTAAGGTAAATACCTTAATCATTGTGCCAACCACACTCATTTCCTGTGACAACTGTAGGCTCCCATCTCAGAATAAGCTCAGTCAATCAGGCATCACAGGAAGAGAGAGGGAGGAAGGAATTCTGAATTTTCTGAAAGTTGTTTAGCACTGGATTAATGTGACAGATAACCCAAAATGCCACTGTAATTAAAAATAAAAGCCATAACAAAAAGCCCTTAGTATTAAAAAAGGTCTGACTGATAAAGCAAAGATAAAACATACTTAAAAAGAGCCCCAAAAGAAGCAGAGGAGCGGATGATGACTAAGCAAATACCTGTTCTGAGAGGATTAGGAACAGTGCTCTAAAGATGAAAAGGAACATACTAACTTTGGATGTACGTCTAGGAAACACACTCAGGTTCAAAAAATAAAGGAAACACCCACTAGAACTTAAGAAAAATAACCAGATAACCTGGGGCCATTTTCCAGAGATACTGACACCTCGCACAACTGAAGAGATCTGGAGATGGGTCCTCAGGCACTGTGCATTGTGGGTATAGAAGAAGGGCTAGAATGGCCTGTTAAAGTTTTACAGGCTGGGCTAAGTGCCAGTTAAAGATTTATAGGTGAAGGATATGATGGTACCTTTGTCAGATCAAACACTTTCACAAACAAATAAATCTCCAAACAAAAAAAAAAGACCAAAGAAAAAGGAAATAAAATCAACAGAGAAGGAAAACATGGTTGCTTTTTCTTTTTACATTTATATATCATGCCATAATACAGCAGTCTACCATTCTTTAGATGCCTAATATATTTATTACATGTTCCTACATGATTCAAACCCTGCACTTCAATAATGGATTACTACTGAATCAAATGCTATACAGGTTCTAATGTAGCTACCTAGTAAATTATTTTTCCCAGGATGTTTTCTTCACAAGCCTACTTTCCTGTATTTCTTTTTCTTTCAATAACAGAACAACCTTGCTTCCTTTTTGGTGATTTTTTTCTAGATTTTGACTTTTCTTGTGTCCACAGAACAGGCCCGGTAGCTATGCGTTCTTCACTCAACTGACCCATTCATTCTCGATTGTGGTTAAGAACCTTCTGACCCATTCATTTTTCGGTGGAGACAAGCATTGGTCCTGTCTACTGATTCTGTGGTCCATACTATCCCCACCTCCCTCAAGCATGCTGCTTTCAGGAAGTGCATATACACTACCATGCATATGCATCCTAATGGCTATGCAGAACATCAAGAGCACTTTAGGCTCCTTGTTGTAGGTGATAAACCTGCACTTATGCAGGTGTCCCCAGTGCAGTGAGTTCAGCTGCCTCCTTCCCCATGATGGAAGATCTGGCATTAGCCACTCACTCCACCCTCTCCTTGTAAAGTCCCCCCAACATCCGTGCCACTAGTCAAATTTGGCTTGTCTGGAGTGCAGTCAGGCCTTGATTCTTCTGCTATATGAGGCCAGGTTTTCATTTTTCCCATTTTGTAGTTATTGCTTTTTTAGTTGCTAACATAATAAGCTAAATATGTGTCATTTCCATTTTACTGTACTGTATTTCATTATCATACCATAGCAACTAGAATTTCTTGGTTACCTGAATTCCTTTCTTCAAAAGCCCAGATAACACCTAATCTAACTCATCCTTAAAACTAAGACCATAAACTATGCTGTCAAGTCCCAAAAAGCCTTCAACCACACCTCCACCAATGTGCTTCCACATCTGAGAGTATCACTGTGCATGTGATCATGTATAGGTAATTGTGAAGATGCTTGCATGCAAATATCCTAAAACTTGATGTTTTTTAGCATATCGTGGCACTAAAAAAGTTATGTCCTCACCATAATATTCCATATGTGTTGTACATTTTCATTCTTCCTCAACAGTTGGGTTCAGATCTGATCCTCAGATCTGACTTGGTCTCTTCTTCCAGATAGTAGAATACCTGAACTCTTAAGCTCCTCCCTTTACCCATAATGCTCCATCAACCTAACATATCTCATATCTAGTTTGTTACCCATTTGCTGCTCGTTACAGCAGCTGAAGTGAAGAAAAGAATGGAAGCTGGAGCTCAAACAAGGAATAGAGGTTCCTCCAATATTCTTCAGTCTCATCAAGAGTAAAACAAGGAGGGGGTAGGAAGTTGTGGAAGAATGAAAATGGAACGTCATGGTGAGTACATAATTTTTTTTTTATCTAATGTTGTCGTTTTCATTCATTCCTCAACAGTTGGGACAGAGTCCCAAATCCTGGGAGGACTGTAAGGAAAGATATTCTGAAGCACAGCTGAGCCAAAGGCTGTTCTTGCCCTAGAGACCAGATCCAATTTCTAATGACCAATAAAGGTATATGAATCAGCCCAAGTTGCAGCTGTGCAAATATCATTCAACAGAGTTCTAGACAAAAAGCTGATAAAGTCACCCTAGACCTCATGGAATGGGCTCTTAGAGGCTTTGGTAAAGGCAAACCCCCACTTTCTCATAAACAAAGGCAATACAATCAGTCAACCATTTGGCCAAAGTCACTTTAGATACTGTTTTGTCGAATTCTGAATCAGAAAAGGAAACACAATTAGTTAGATTTTCTCAAATCTTTAGTTCTCTGAAAGTAGAAATGTAATTGTCTGTGGATATCCAAAAGACGTAACACATATTCTCCTTTGTTTGAAATGTTAGGAAAGAAGACTGGGAGACTGATGACTGGATTAACATTAGATTCCAACACCACCTTAAGGAAGGATTGGTCTGTAAAGAAACCACATCCTTGTGAAAAATTAAATAAGGAGGTTTAGAAGACAGTACTTGAAGTTCAGACACTCTTCTGTCAGAAGTCACAGCAACTAGGAAAACAGTTTGCTAGGTCAAAAACTTCAGTACAGACTTAGCTGATGGTTCAAAGTGGTTGTGGTGGTAATGGGAGGTTTGAATTAAGGTCTGAAGAACAATATTTAAATCCCAAAGAGGAGAAGGATCCTATAAAGGAGGTCTAAGTAAGTAGGTTCCTCTGAGAAAGGCTTTACAAAGCTTGGAAGAAGCTAGAGTAGAATTATTTACTCCTATATGAAAGTTGGAAATGACTGTTAATTGTATTCTGACAGCTGAGGAGCTAGAACCTTCACTGAAAATTGTAGCTAAAAAGTCAAAAGCCTTTGAAATTGGTGTTGAAGAGGGGTCTAAATTCTTTCTATGGGCCAAAAAAACAAATCTTTTCCATTAACTTCTGTACATTTTCCTAGTGGAAGCTGTATGGGATGATGGACAGGAGAGGAGAGCCTTGGCTGTCTAACAATCAACAAAATCAGGGAAACCATGCAGTCAACTTGAGGCCTGAAATGTCCAGATCAGTCATGCCTGTCAGGTGAGACAGGAGGTCTGGAGTTGGATCCAGAATCCAGGAGGATGTAGAAGATGAGGCCAAAGGAAGGGGAAGCCAGATCTGACAAAGCCAGTAAGAGGCAATGAGGATAACTGTGCTCTTCAATCAAGATGCTTTCTGGAGAAATTTTGGAATGAGAGATAATGTGGGATAAGCATAAAGGAGACCAGAGAGCCAGGAGTGAAGTACAGCATCTCTTGGTGACTCCCCCAGTGGTGGGATCAGGGCAAAGAACTTGTTGTTGAGGGGAGATGCTAAAAGGCTGCAGCATGGTTGGCCCTATCGATGGAAAATCATCTCCATCACACTGATATTCTGAGACCCCTTGTGAGTAAGAATCAGAATGTATCTGCTTAACTTGTCTGCAATCACAATGGACTTCACCAGGATGTGTTACTGTCAAAAAGTGATTGGAGGAGTTTGCCTATTGCCATACTCTCACAGCCTCCTGGCAAACAGGGTAAAATTGTTTCCCCTTGTTTGTTGATGTACCCAACCACCAACATATTGTCAGTCTGAATCACAATAGTCCCAGTTGGGAGAGTGTCTTGAAAAGCCTGCAGTGTTAGCAGGACAGTTTTCAAGTGCACTGATATGCATGTTGGTCTCTTCGGGGGGACCATGTGCCTTGACTGGTCTCTCCAAGAAGTGCTCCCTACCTGATATGAGAGACGTCCATGGTCACTGTGGCCCTGGGTTGAGGGAGAACAAAGGGACAGACTTTTTGTATTTGATTGGAGTGGATCCACCAGAGGAGGTAATGCTTGCAAGCTTGAGTTATTTTGACTGGCCTGGATAATAGATGTTGGAGAATAGACCATTGAGTTGCGAGTGTCCATTGAAGGATTCTCATAAGGAACATGGCCAGCAGTACAAGACTGATTGCCACTGACATGGCTCCCAAGGCTTGGAGTATCAGACACACTGGAAGAGAAGAATTCTGAAGAATCTTCTTGACCTGGAATTAAATAGTTTGTATCTGAGACAGTGGGAGAGAAGGTATTTTAGCTGCTGTACTGAAATGGGCACCAATGAATTCCAAAATTTGAGGTGGAGTGAGCTAAGATTTGTTTTAATTGACAGATATCCCTAGACGAGAGCACCGCTGGAGTAAGTAGTCCCTTGCTTGAATCATTTAATGCCAGGTTGGAGTGGTCAGAAGCCAGTTCTCCAGGTATGAAAACACTCAGAATCCCAGCTGCCTCAACTGAGCTGCCAGGCACTTCTTGAACACCCTGGGGGCTCTGGTGAGACCAAAGGGCAGCGCTCCTCTGGATCACCTACTCATTCTGATATCACAGTATGCATCTCGAAGATCTATCAAGCATATCCAGTTGTTTCCCTATTAGAACCTCGAAGGTCCACTTATGCGCATACGAAAATGTTGACATGTATTCAGCGAACCGCGAAAACACAGATCATCCGGAAGCATGAAATTTGAAATTTCGAATCGTCATAGTTGGCCCTTCTGCGGTATGGCTCCTTAAGGTAAGTGTGCGATAGCTACAGACCTTAGGGTTAGGGTGTGGGTTAAGGTAAGTGCATAGATAGTAATGTATGCAAGGTTTAGTGTAGGGTTAGAAGTAGGGCTTTGTTTAGTATATGTGTGTGGATTATTTATTTTGTTTGGGTATAGCTCCTTAAGGTAAGTGTGCGATAGTTATGTACCTTAGGGTTAGGGTGCGGGTTAAGGTAAGTGCATACATGGTAGTATATGCAAGCTTTACTTTAGGGTTCGAAGTAGGGTTTTGTTTAGTGCATGTATGTGGTTTTATTTTGTTTGAGTACAATGCCCCTTTTGGGATGTACCTTACCAGACACCTGCAGCAACTGGAAAGACCCCAAAAGTACCTCACCAAGAGGATCAAGGGGCTCAAACAGATGCCGTATGCTGCCCGGTTAAAGAAACTCCAGCTCTACTCAGTGGCATACCGCCTGCTCAGAGCTGATCTGTGCCTGACGTATAAAGCCATGTCCAACCCGGAATTAATGGACATGCTGCACCTCAGAAAATCCAAATCCCATCGAGCTATGCGCTCGAGGGACTTAAACCTCAGTACTGAAATAAATAGGACATGCTGGAGGGACAGATTCATAACCCAGAGGCTCCCTTCACTCTGGAATAAAATCCCAGTCCAGGTTAGGCAGAGTCCCTCATTGACTCTCTTCAAGAGGAATCTTGATGAGCGGATGGGAGATCGTAGGTTTACCCCGGGTATCACTTCTGTGTCACTGTTAGACAGAGGCACAGTATACTAACCTCGAAAAAGAGCATAGCAAAATTAATTTAAAATGGGTGGCGAAAGCCATACACACTCTGGCTAGGCTTATAAATGCCCTAGGGCAGATAGCCTAGTATGAACCTATGAACCTATGTAGCGAGCGGTGGGGTTGGCCAACTATGATGATTGGAGATTCTGAATTTTACAGTTTAGGGCGTTTGGTGTATTCGTGGTTCGCGAAATATGTGTCACTGTTTTCGTATTCGCTGAAAAGGACTTTCGTGCTTATAATATAGACTACATCCAGTCATCCTTCTGCAGAAATGACAGAATGGATTGAACCATAACCATCCAGAACTTTATGTACTGAACCAATTGATATAATTTGCTGAGATCCAAAATTGATCTCAAGTCCCCTGTCATTTTTTGGCACTAAAAAGAATCCTGAATAAGTTCTGGAATATCTTTGATCTGGTGTGGGGGGGGGGGGTGGCTCTTGGATGAATCTTTTTTCTAAAAGCTTTTTTTTATCTCTTGAGAAGCTGCTTCTCTCTGACTGGGTGGAAAATCAAGGATTTTCTTTGAAACTGATGGTGGGGGTTGGGGAAATAGCATGTTATAACCTCTGGATATTACCTTCCACACCCAGGAATCCTTTGTGATATCTAGCCAGGCTCTCTGGTGCAGAGACAGATGACCCCCAACTGCCTCCAGAGATGGACAGTTAGGCCTCCATTCAACAGCATTGATAGGATCTGTCTGAGAGGGAATCTCTAGATCCCTGATTATACAGACAACCTCTGCTACAGGGCTGGGGTCTTCCATTTGAATTCCCCCTGTACCCCTGGGGGAAACTCTCTCTCTATGTGTATCCTGAAAGATACCTTGGGATTTCTTGAACCACATCTTTCTACCACCTTGTTGGTTTCTAGATAAGGACTGTTGAGAAGTAGAAAAACATACACCCACAGAAGCCAAGGTTTTCCCTTCCTGTTTGCACCTTAAAAGAGTGTGTCTACCACTTTGGGGCCAAACACAGAGGTTCCGTTAAAGGATGCATTCACGAAAGAAGGTTTGAAGGGTTCTGCAAAATCACATGTGTGCATCCAGGCATGTCTCCTAATGGAAATTCCTGAACCTGCCATTCACAAGGAACCTTCTGCAGCATGGGAGATACGCTTCGTGGACAAACTGGAAATAGACTGAAGTGCAGCCAACTGCAAGGAAATGGTACTCCCTTCTTCAGAAGATATGGACCCAGAGACAGAGAGTGGGAAAGCTCCCTGATCAAATCTCTCTAAAGTCTGGTAAAGTGTGCCAAATAATTCAGCGACCTAACAGTGAAGGTCACTAAAGCATAGACATGCTTCCCACATCTATCCAGCACCCTAGACTCTTTCTAGGGAGATGGACAGAGGAACCCATTTCTGCTAGTTCCTTCCCCATGGCCACAGCAACAACCATGGCATCAAAAGGTACTCATTTGCTCCAGTATGGATGGTCTTTAGGTGGAACAAGGATCTCGGCTGGTCTCTTAAGTATAGGCTCAACTGTGTCTGGTTCCTTCCACTCTCTCCAAGAGACTAAATCTTTGGTGGGCAGAGTCACCCAGAAGGTAGAAGGGCCAGACCCAAAAACTCCAGAGCTCGCAATCTACATCTGATTGCAAAGGCTGCAAATGAGATCTGAGGTATTTTCGGTTGGTGGGTCATTACTGGCTAAAGAGTGAAGCTCGAGAGTTCAAATATTTTATGATCTAGGAGAAGTGGCCCAGTCAGATCCGAGGATCAGATCCCAACCCAGCTGTTGAGGAATGCATGAAAATGACAAAATCAGATCAGCAATCTGTCCAAAGACATGCTTCTGGAGTATTTCTCCCAGGGCCTCCAATGAAAATGGGTTCTGTCCTATTTGGACTTTCCCAGTCAACAAATGTTTAAATAAATAAATAGAAATAAATATACCTTCCCTTGTTTTTCCAACCGTTTCTCCCACTAGGAGTTCCTTCCATTCTCTTTGTTACGTACCCCCAATCATAAGTTTTAAATCCTTTAATACCTTATACACCCTGTTTATTAATCTTTGCATACACACATCTTTCCTCCTAGCTTCCATAAGTAATAACAATGTCTGCTGAGGTGTTTCAGACAAAGCTCTTTCAGTGCCATATTTCGTGCTATATTAATAATTTCTTCAAACTCTATTTGGGGGTCACTTGTTATCCCTTTTTCCAGGAAGTATGGTCACTAACGCACAGTTTGATTCAATCCAACAACCTCAGCCTCCCAAGATGCTAGGATTACAGGCGTACGCCTCATTCAGAAATATCCCAGGAGACCATACATTTGTGCATTTATGCCTAACAGGCCCACACTTTCACTTTTCAACTGCTCCCAATATATCACTTCAGTCTTCCTTTCTTTCCATTGCTTAATACCACTTTCCTCTGGAATTTCCACCCTGCTTTCACTATTAATATACATCTTATCCATTCACAAATCCCTTTTCTAACATTTGTTTATTTTTTATAAAAGCCAGCACTTGATCCACTGCTTAGAATAAATCTTCCTTCTGGGCACTTAACCCCCATGCCACATTCCTTTTAAAATTCTAATTTCCTTTCATTAACTTCACAATTATTTTCCATTTCACATCATATTTCTCAATCAAATGCAGTTATATCACTTTACCTGCACTGCATCATACTGTAGTCCTGTGTCAGGAACATTCATCTCTCCTTATTCCTTAGGCAATACTTAATTATTCAAAGCCACTTTAAACTTGGTTCACTCCCATACATACTCTCATCTCATAGTCTTAAATGACTAAAAAATTCTTAGTAACTTGCCAAAAATACTTGAGGCATGTACAATAATGAAAGTAACACAAAGGAAGTAGTACTTGTAGTCTGATCCCGTTCCAGACTTATTGTACATTTTGAATGTCACTTTTCAACCTATCCTTCAACTTTTCTTACATCTTAGTGATGGAAACTACTAACGTATTCCCCCCAAAAATTACCAAAGATGTAATACAATCATTATTCTCTCTGCAAACTTTCTGCTCAAGTATAATCAATTGCCGCTGCTCACAATTTTGTTTTCTTTACATTATATCCCAACACTTTATCAAATTTGTCCAACATCCAAAATACATTATCAATATTACCACTAAAGTAAGTCATATAAATCAATGCAGAAAGTTTAAACTCTTCAACCTGCATTTTATATCCTTCTAAGTCCAGTCAGCTCTGTAAAGCAGCCAAAGGCTCCAAATGCAACACAAACATCAATGATGACATTAGGCACCCTTGTCTTGTTCCTGTATTCTTAAAATGAATTACATACCAGCATGGACTTTAACTGTAGTCCTTAGCTTATCACATACTGCTGTCAATGCTTCCATATTGTGTTTGTAAATCCAAAGGCCAAAAACACTTGTATTAAATAACATGATTCAATCCATTTGGAAGCTTTCTCTATGCAAGGCCTTATGTCAATAAAGAAATCATTCCCTCACTACATCCTTGTCAACAACAAAGCAATCTTCAAACTATTATCAAAAGTTTATTACTGACTAGCAACAAAACAATGTTTATCACAAGTTATCAAATTCAGTACTAGCCTTGCTGTCTTCTTTGCCAATACCACCATACCAAATGTATAATCATGATGTAAGACAGATACTGGTCTGTATGACAAAGTAATAGTTTGTGTTCTCTTTCATAGAAATCACTGCATTCTCAGCTTCCCCCATGACTTTATTTACTCAATCTCCAATACAAAAATTAAACTGCAATAATAAGTTAGACCTCAGTTCTTCTGACAGCTGACTTCAAAACTCAACTGGTAACTGATCACTACCTAGGTTTTCTCAAGAAGCTGTTCCTTAAACATTGTGGTCTATTTTTCCAATGTAATAGATTGCATCAGACTAACTGCTTCTTCCTTTGTAAGCCTTGCTAACTAAATTCTTAAAAGAAACTCCTTTTCTTTTGAGGTCACTCTCATGCAGTCTTTCATTATATTACCTAAAATACTTAGCTATCAATACTGCATCCCTACTAGCACTTAGTCCATCCTCACTCATGTTTACCACTATTCTTTGTACCCTCTACCTCACAAATTTAAGTCCCAATACTGTGTGCTGGATTTAGAAAAAGACTTTTGAATCCCAAAAATATGGATGCCCTGTAGCCTGCAATAAGCTACCACTGGAGCTAGGACACTTTGTAATCAGTCTTGGAGAGTTACAAATTATCTCTTGATAATCATTAACGCAACTCACTCCTTTTATCGAGCAGTTCTTTTGGTTCTTGTTTGCCCTTCCACCTCATAACAGAATCATTACCTTCCTATAATCCATCTTACAGCTTCTCTGGTTTGTTTTCTAACTGTTTCACCTTTCCCTTATAGTTCCTAATCATGTGAGATAAGTGACAGCATACCTTTTTTTTAACTTTTCTTAAAAATTCATCCCATTTTATCAAAAATGTTTACTGATTACATTCAATTATAGATAAAGTGCTCACATTATTTATCTATTTATTTATTTAATGTATTTATTTTTGCAACTGTCTGTATTATATGTAATATAGACTAGAACTCAGTTAACTCTATTAACACTGTCTAATAGTCTCAACCTACATGGTTTTACTCAGCTTGTCTCCTTCCCTACCTGCCTTGGCAAAAAACACTCCAATTCTATCCTCGACTGGATTCTTGTAAATTCTCCTAATTTGTACCACCAGCCAGGTACACTATCTGACTCCATCAGTGAACACCTACCTATCCACAATACTAGGTACTCACCCAACCTCACTAGTACTCACCTCTTAAAATACATCCGCAACCAAAGAAAATTCAATACCACTTCCTTCAACAAAAGTCTCTCAAATATTAACTGGTCCTGCCTATACTCTCTACCTTTAAATGATTCAGTTAGCTACTTCAACCAGACATTCCTAAACACACTCAACTCTCTTGCCCCCATCAGGAAAATAAAAGTCAAAGCTAAACATGCCCCCTGGCTATCCAAAGAAACCTTCCTCCTTATGCATAAAAGAGATGCCACTTGGAAACAATATCAGAAAAGCAAATCTCCTGTCCTCCTACAATCTTATAGGGAACTTAGAAACCTTACAAAAAAAAGAGTCAACCAGGACAAAAGAAAGTTTTACCTGTCTGACCAATCTCTGCAAACTACTAACCCCCTGAAGTTCTGGTCAACCATAAAAACTCTTCTTAACCCTGGCTCATCCACAACCCCCAACCCTTTTCCCAATCAATCTCCCTCAGATACCGCCATCCATTTAAATCACTACTTCATTGATACCATTTCTAAACTAGTACCTAACACGTCTAATAACCCCAACCCCACCTCTAATTCCACTTCCAGTTCTGTCACTTCAATTACCAGACCCACACCTTTTTCACATTCCCAATCTGACTCCACTAATCTCTCAGACCCCTTCATGCTCAAACCTGTCTCTGTTAGTTATATTAAAACTCTCCTCAGTAAACTCAAACCTTGTTCTCCCACCCCTGATAACCTACCTCCCCAATTCCTTAAACTTTCTGCTAACTCTATTGCCCTTCCTATCACCATTCTAATCAACCGCTCAATCCAAGAATCCACTGTCCCCTCTATTTGGAAAGAATACTTCACTATCCCACTACATAAAGGAGGTAACTCCACAGAACCATCTAACTTCCTTCCCATTGCTATTCTCCCCTCTCCAAAATTCTTGAAAAGTGTATCCATTCTCAACTGCTTCCCACCATACTCAAAGCAATCTTTTAACCAACACCCAGCACGGTTTCAGGCCCAAACACAGTATTAACATTGTACTCTTATCCTTCTCTCATACTGTAGCTGAGGCCAGAGACAATAATAAACTTGTGTCCTGCTTCTTAGATCTCTCAAAGGCTTTCAATACTGTCTCTCACAACTTTCTACTTCATAAACTTTCTCAGCTGAACATTTCCATCCCCACTCTAAATTAGTTCTCAAGTTACCTGTCCAGTCGCCTACAAGCAGTTAAATGGCACAATTCCTTCTCACCCTTTCTGCCAGTTCAGACCAGTGTTCCTCAAGGTTCAATTCTTGGTCCCCTCCTTTTAAACCTCTTCACCAATGACCTACACACTTTCAGCAACCTCTCCTCTATCATACAGTATGCAGATGATTCAACTCTGATCTCCATTTCTGACTCTATCAATAACCTCCACCATATCACCCAATATTCATTTCACTCTAATGAGAAGTGGCTCTCCAATAATCAACTTATCCTGAACCCCTCTAAAACTAAGCTCTTACTATTCCTACCTAAAACTCTAGCCCACCACAAATCCACCTTTCTCATATCCTCTCTAAATGGCACCATCATAACACCAGACTTGCACACTAAACTCCTAGGTATCATCATAGACGACCAGCTCAAACTAGACCTCCACATACTTCATTCTATAAAGAAAACACACCAAAAACTGGGCATGTTATACAGAAACATCAAATTCCTGACCCCCAACTCAAAACTACTGCTAGCCCAATCCTATCTCCTCCCCACCCTCCTCTATGGCTCCCCTCTATTTTCCAATCTACAAAATAACTTGCTGGCAAAACTAGACCAAACCTATAACAAAACTGCTAGATTTGTCACCAGCAGCCCCTATAAATCCCATCACTGCTCCGCTCTCATAAAATTACATTGGCTCGAATTCCCACACCTTCTGACCAAATGTCAGCTGATCCAAGCTTTCAGAATTCTTAATTTAAAGTCTGACTGTCCACCTCTGTCCAACCTGATCTCCTGGTACACCCCTCTCTGATCCCTGCGCAGCTCTGATAAACTCTTACTACAAGTCTATAAACCCAACAAGAACATAGGTAAAATACTCTATAAACACTCCATCTCCCTTACCTGGAACAATCTTCCACTCCATATTAGAAGTCATACCTCCCTTCCTAACTTCAAACATGACCTGATAGTGTACGTCCATAACAACCCTTTATGTACCTTTTGTCATCCTACTTAACCCCTCCCTCTCCACATACCCACTTCACCACTAAGTCTGATCTATAAGACCTTTTTCCTCTTTCTATAAATAGAAGTTATGTTCTTACCATAACGTTCCATGTTAGTTGTCTTCTTCTCGCCTTCTTCTTGCTGGATGGGTTCTGAGCCGACCTCGGCTCCGACTCGGCCACTCTAAAAGCTCGAGAGTTGGTTCCACCGGCTCGAGGCTCCCCTTATATCCCACAATGCTAGGCGTGAGTTACCTCAGATCTCGTCTGTAAGCTAGGCCCAGCTTATAATAGTAACAGAATAACTATAAACAAAGTCCACCTCTATAAACCAGGGAAAAGAGAAGGGTGACCTACATCCTGATCCAGGAAAATATGCACAGCAGCATATACCTAAAGTAAGAGGTGGTAGAAAGAGAGGTCACAATCAAAACTCCTCTAGGTCTGTCCAGGCCAGGGGGAAGGAGGGTGGGGCGCAAGAAGAAGGCGAGAAGAAGACAACTAACATGGAACGTTATGGTAAGAACATAACTTCTATATGTTAAGTTGTCTATCTCGCCTTCATTCTTGCTGGATGGGACCGCGTCCCTAGCACCTTGTCCCGGGTGGCCTAACGGAACAGACTCTTGAGAACAGTGGAACCAAAGTTAGCTCTATGCCTAGAAGCTAAATCCAACTTATAATGAGAAATGAAAGTGTGAGGAGTAGCCCAAGTAGCAGCTGCACAAATGGTGTCAATAGGCAGTCTGTCTTGGAAGGCTATAGAAGTAGCCAAAGCTCTGGTAGAATGGGCTTTAGGTTTGTTAGGCAGCTTTTGGTGTCTAATTTCATAAACAAGGGAAATCAGAGATGTTAGCCATCTAGATAATGATACCTTTGAAACTGAAAGTCCCTTTCTGCCTTCTGCATAAGAGACAAACAGCTGGTCAGATTTTCTGAATTGTTTGGTTCTATCCAAATAGTACCTTAACTGACGATGAACATCTAGCCAATGCAATTTCTGTTCAGACCTGTTAGAATATTCTGGAAAAAACACAGGAAGGTCAATGCTTTGATTTAGGTTAGACGCCGAGGCTATCTTAGGTAAAAAGGACGGGTTGGTTTGTAAAGATACCCTGTCCTTATGGAACAACAGATAAGGAGGTCGACAGCTGAGTGCATGAAGTTCCGAAACTCTTCTAGCTGAAGTAATAGCTACCAGAAAGAGTGTCTTCCATGATAGCAATTTTAAAGAACAGGAGGCTGCAGGTTCGAAAGGGGAAAGAATCAAAGAACTAAGAACTAAATTTAGGTCCCAAGGAGGAGGAGGATTTCTTATAGGAGGTCTGAGAAGAAAAACTCCCTTCAAAAATGCTTTGCAAAGCTTGTGGGACATTATGGCAGACTCTGAAATGCCCACATGAAAGTTAGAAATAGCTGCCAATTGAACTTTAAGAGTAGATGGAGATGAACCTGCATGGAAGAGTTCAGCTAGAAAATCAAGGACCATTTGGATGGAAGCAGTGAAAGGATCTATGTCCCTTCCTTGAGCCCAATAGGCGAACGCTTTCCACTTACTCAAATAAATCTTTCTAGTGGAAGATTTATGGGAAGCTATCAAAATATCTCGAACAGAGTGAGATATTTGAGGAAGCCTGGCTAAGGTTGGAACTGGAGGAACCAAGCAGTGAGGTTCAGAGAGGGGAGGGAGCGATGTAACTGACCCGACTGATGGATCAAAAGATCTGGAACTAGGTCCAGATGCCAAGGTCGCTCCAACAGAAACTGATGTAGAAAAGGGAACCAAACCTGTCGAGGCCAGTATGGAGCAATGAGGATCAATGAAGCCTTCTGAGCGATAGCTTTCTGTATCACTTGAGAGATTAGTGGGAAGGGAGGAAAAGCATACAGAAGTCCCCAGGGCCAAACCTGGACTAGAGCGTCTCTGCTGGGTTGGCCTGGTAATGGGAAAAGAGTGAAAAAATCTCTGCACTTGCTGTTTTGGGGAGTAGCAAAAAGGTCGCAGCAAGGCTGACCCCACTTTAGAAAAATTTCTCTCACAACAGAGTCTTTCAGAGACCACTCGTGAGGCATGAGGATAGCTCTGCTCAACTTGTCCGCGATTTGATTGGACTTCCCGGGGATGTGCGTTCTATCAGAAACCGCTGAGAAGAAATCGCCCATTGCCACAGTCTGAGTGCTTCTCGACACAGGGGGTAGGACCTGGTTCCACCTTATTTGTTGATATACCACACTACAGACATATTGTCCGTCTGGATTGCTATCGTTCCCAAGGGAAGAGAGTCTTGAAGGGCTTGCAACGCTAAAAGCACTGCTCTCATCTCTAGAACATTTATGTGCAAGTGGCATTCGTCTGGTTGCCATGTGCCCTGGACAGTTCTGCCCTGATAATGCCCCCCCCACCCGATCAGGGAGGCGTCCGTTGTCAGAGTAGCAACCGGAGGGGAAGGAACAAAGGGTCTTCCCAATAAGAGCTGAGGGGAAGACATCCACCACAGAAGATGATTCCTGCATGATTGCGTGATCATAATGGTGTGAGACATTGGAAGTTGCTGGTACGACCATTGCGTGAAGAGCATCCATTGAAGGATTCTCATGTGGAATCTGGCTAACGGAAGCAGAGGTATGGCAGCCGCCATAATCCCCAACACTTTCAGCACTAGCCTGGCTTTGATTCTGTTGCTGCTGAAGAGGAGTGAAACTATTTTGTGTATGTCTGTTATTCTCTGATCTGTTAGTCTTGCAGACATGTTGACTGTGTCTAGATTTGCCTATGAAGGTAATAGTACGACAAGGCGACAAAACAGACTTTTCGAAATTTATTGAAATGCCTAAATTTCGACAAGTGCGAAAGGTGTAGTCCCTGGCCATTAGAAGAAGATGCTTGGTGGGAGCTGTGAGGAGCCAGTCGTCCAAATATGGAAACACCTGGAATCCTTGATGTCTCAGGTGAGAAGCTACCACTGCCATGCATTTGGTAAACACCCGGGGGGCAGTGGTGAGACCAAAGGGCAGGGCTCTGAATTGAAAATGACTGGTTCCCAGCCTGAAGCGGAGGAATCTTCTGGAGCGTCTTTTCATTTTTATGTGATAGTACGCATCCTGAAGATCTATAGAGCACATCCAGCTTCCCTTTCCCAAAAGGGGAAGGATGGACTGCAGCGTGACCATCCGAAATCTTGTTTTCTTGACTGACTTGTTCAAGATACTGAGATCCAAAATTGGTCTCCAGTCCCCTGTTTTCTTTGGAACTAAAAAGAACCTGGAGTAGATTCCGGATCCTTGCTGGTCTGCTGGAACTGGCTGAATTGCTCTTTTTGCAAGCAGCTTTGAAATTTCCAAAGCTGCGAGATCCCTTTGAGCGGGTGGAACATCTGGAAGGGATTTTATTGATTGGTTTGGAATGCGAAAGAAGGGAATGGAATAACCCTCGGAAATGATGGACTGTACCCATTTGTCTTGAGTCAGGGATAGCCAGGCTTTTGGGTACAGTGACAATCTTCCCCCGACTGCCTCCGAAGGTAGGCAGTCGGGCAACACCTCAGGGATGCTGAAAGGGCTTATCAGAGAAAACTTCACGATTGCCCTGGTTCTGCGGACCCCCCCTGCCTCTAGGGCGACGTCTACCATTGTTGTTCCCCCCTCTGCCTCTGGCGGGGAACCGACTTTGTGCGTCAGGCGAAGTCCCTTGAGATTGTTTACGGAACCACATTTTCCCACTTTTCTGGCCTTTGGGGTAAGGCCTAGAAGGAGTAGAAAAATGGACTCCGACGGCAGAAAGAGTCTTGCCATCTGTCTCACACCTAGTCAAGGTTTCTTTCACTTGAGGACCGAAAAGAGATGATCCATCAAACGGGGAATTAGTGAAAGACGTTTTAAAGGGGTCCGCAAAGTTGCATAACCGCATCCAGGCGTGTCTGCGTAAGGCCACACCTGTCCCTGCGGCCCTGCTCGCTCCATCAGCCGCATAAGAAAGGAGGCGCATGGAGGAGTTAGCTATGGAGTTCAGGGTAGCCAGCTGAGTGTTCATCTTGTCTTGAAAACCCGCAGCTGTAGGATCCTTCAACATATCACTCGCTTCCTTGATCAAGTCTCTTTGAAGATGAGTAAAATGGCATAGGTAGTTCAGCGAACGCATTGCAAAGGTCGCTGACGAGAACATCCGCTTCCCGTACCTGTCCATAGACCTGGATTCTTTGTTAGGTGGATGGACAGGCACCGAAGGATCAGTTAGTTCCTTCTTGGTGGCAGCAGCTACCACCATAGCATCCACGGAAACACCTTTTGTGAGGAATTGCTTGTCAGTTGGTGCAGTTATAAATTTGGAGGGTCTCCTGGGGGTAGGGTCTACTGAATCAGGAGCCGTCCAGGCCTTCTTTGCAACCACCTGCATGAGGGGATCAAAGGGGGGGGGACACCCAGAAGGTGGAAGGGCGAGAGCCAAACGCCTCAAGATACACAGATTCATCCTCCGAAGGGTTAAGGGCTGGCCAATTTCCCCTCTGTTTCAGGATCTCTAGAATGTCTGCGAAAGAGACATCTTCAGAAGGGGAACGTGGGGAACCCTCGGAATCCTCTAAATCTGTGTCAGAGGTGACAGACTCAGGTGAGTCTATGTGCTTCCTCTTGCACTTTCTCTTCCTAGGGAGCTCCCCTGCCAATTCAGGAGAGGCCTCGGAAGAGGATGAGATCCCCACAGGGGATTCTTGAGGAGCTTGCTCTCTGCGGTCTGGGATGAGGGAGTGAGTCGACATAACCAAAGGCACCGAAGTGGGAGGGGCGGACGGAGCCGACTGTGGAGTCGAACAAGGTTCCAATACACTCCGCATGACTTCGAATGCACCCCCGTCAGGCAAAGCCAGAGGTCCCCGCTCCGAGAAGCCGAGAACCTCCCTCGGCACCGACAGAGATGGCTCCGAGGCCGGTGTCGGAGCCGAGCTCACCAGCGCCGAAGCACCGAGAGGGAGAGGGGGGTCGGACAAGGGTCCGATGCCACTCACCCCCCCGGAGCCGACGAGGGAAGCCCGGCGCCGAGATTCCTCAAAAGAAGAAATCGGAGCCGACGACGGAGCCGAACACAAGTGTATCGGCTCCGACGCTACCACAGTCTCGGTTCCGAGACGCCCCGGCTCCGAGCTCAAAGGAGTCGGAGGAGGAATATTAAATGGGACAAGCTGAGGCATCGACTGATGAGTCGGACTCTGGAGCATTTGGGCCAGTGCCTCGAACTTCAAAAGTCTACTCACTACCCTCTGAAGGTCGTGATCCGAAAGCCTCGATGACCTGGAGGAGTGAGATCTATGGCTCCGTTCAGACAGCAGAGGAGATGCTGGAGCCGAATGAACGGAGCCAAGGGATGGTGACCTAGACCTCTTCCTAGATGTCGGCTCCGAAGGTCTTGTCGGAGCCGACACGGAAATTTCTAATACCTCGGCTCCAGCCGGAGCCGAGGAAACCACAGAAGCTGTAGCCTGAGACTCATCGGCTCCAGCCGGAGCCGATGTAGATGGAGGTTTCGTAGCCTTAGGTCTCGGCTCAGAACCTGGAGCCGAGGAACTAGAAGCCTTGGAGGGCTTTCCCGAAGAGACTGTGAGGGAACCCTCAGGCTTAAGTAAACCTCTCAGGATCAGCTTGTTTTTCCTTTCCTGCAGGACCCTGGGGCTGAAGCCGTGGCAAACAGCACAGGAGTCCTGCAGGTGCAAAGGCCCCAGGCAGTAGACACAAGAAGTGTGACCGTCTGTCAGAGACATTTTCTGACAGCACGCATCACACTTCTTGAAGCCTGAGACCTTTGTATCCTTAGACATATTAGCAAGTGTAATCACACACACACAGTCAAACACACTGATTACACCCTATGCTATTTTAAACTCAAAATATAAAACTATCAAGGTTTTAACTTAAGAGCAAAAACACACGCACACACCACTAGGGAATGAGGAAAGAAGGCCCAAAGGCCCGAGGGAAGAACTTATAAGTTCTTGTGGAAATAAAAGGGATTTTAGATAGAAAGTAGGAGGGAATCCACTAAACTAAGGGAAACAAGTGATAAAATTAAAATTAAAGGGGTTTAAATACACTAACTTTGGATCAAAGTTACTTACCAAGAAGCCGGTAGAAAACCAACACCTCGATCGCTGTAGCGGCAAACGAGATCTGAGGTAACTCATGCCTAGCATTGTGGGATATAAGGGGAGCCTCGAGCCGGTGGAACCAACTCTCGAGCTTTTAGAGTGGCCGAGTCGGAGCCGAGGTCGGCTCCGAATCCATCCAGCAAGAATGAAGGCGAGATAGACAACTTAACATCTTACTTTATCCAACTGCTCTTCTTTCTGTACCCTCACTTTAGTTCACTACATCCCTCCACTACTACTATCTTCTTTTGCACCATTCTCTCGTCTGACCTACGGTCCCTTGTGCAGTCACCCCTCTCTACTTTTTACTCCCACTCTACTTTCCCTCAATTCTGAAGCCCCTGCACTTACACATTTCTTCTTCTAGCCACTAATCTAATTATACCTTGTTTCTTTTTATTATATTACCTACAACCTTAACTTCCTTCCTGCTTACCTGCAGGATTTATTACTGTTGTTTCTCCTGTTACAACCTATTACTACACTTTTTGTATATATAGCTATGTACTATTCCACTGAGTACATTATGTTCTTCTTATCCATTGTATCCATAAGATTGTTTTGCTCTTTAATATTGTTAATTTGTCTCTATTTGTATGTATTTGTATGTCTGTTTGGGGCTTTTCCCCTCAGGTCTCCACTGAAAAAGGAAAAATTCTTACCCAGCTTGACCAACCCGGTTAACAAATGTGAAATAAATAAATATTACTTTTTGCAAAAATTCTTAAATGACTCAGTTTTAGACAGCTAATAGGAAATCTATAATGTCTATCTAAACAGGAAGGTTCCACTTTATGAACAACACATATTGATGCCTGGCTTGATAGTAATGATGGATGTATTTTAATGTTATTCAACATTAGATGTGTTCAGTTGTTATGTACTTTTTATCTAGACAGAACCCCAACAGATATCTACTTGAATAATACAAAAAATGCTCCCAAGGTAGTTTAATATCAGATACACAGGTAAGGTCATTACCTTCATATACAATGACATGCACATTTCTGTTGTTAAATACATTTCATCCTAAAGCCACTTCTTAATAACTACATTCCAGTCTCTAATATAAACACTGTGGCACCTTCTTGCATAAAAGGTAGAGCCCACAGAGTGCAGGTGCCAGGTGTTTCATCAGAAAAGTATAAAGTGATCACTGGTGCCCCTCAGGTTTCAGTGCTGGGAACCCACCTTTTAGGCATTTACTTTTCTGATCTTCAGATCAGAAACAAAGACTGCTGGCTAACTAAGTTTACTGATGACTGCAGACTGGAAGTTATCATCAGTTTACCCTCTGATTCCCTTAATCCTTAAGAAGAACTTACAGTAGTTAACACATGGTATAGTGAAAAGGTCTCACATGAATAAAACTGCAAAGTCTGCAAAATAATCACATTACTTGAACATGTTTCACTCCTTTAACAGGCTTAAACTGTAATCTACTAGCCTACTCGCATGTTAAGACTGCCCACACCATCCTCTATATCCCAGACAGATACCCTGCCACTAGTCACTTATTAAATTGGTGTGCTCCCCCCACAGAGTGCTGCAAATTTCTAAACTAATACCTAGTACTCACGCAAAAATCTAAAAATCATAATGATGTCTCTTTATATTCTCTGTACATTGCTAAAATGCGCAACTCAATCCCAGACGTTATCAGAAATATCTATTTGAAGATGAAGCTCTCAAGGAAATGTGCCTGCACTTGTAACAACCCTTATTACAAAGAATCATCCTTATTCTAAATCCTACCCCATCTATAATTTACACTTGTACGGAAAGCCTATCTAGTCCATCAGTTAATCCCTTCTTGATACAGTAAAATGAAATATCACAAAATGATAACATTTTACTATAGTAATCTCTTGGTTACAGGTCTTAAGTGAACTTAACTGTTTGAATAAAATATTCATATCTGCTGACATATTACCTGCTGTCTGTGTGCTAAAGTTATAGTGGGAATATGTATATACACTGTAAAATAATTCTGGATGTGCAATGACTGCATGAGAGTTTTATGTGCTGTATATACTAGGTTCTATAGATGTGTCTGAGCTTAACATACTGTAAATACTACAGAGTGTATGTAACAGGGTGACCACCATTTTAGTTATATAATCTTAAGTGATTGGTATATTTTTATTGTTATTTCATTCAAATGTATGTAGCATAGAGCTTTTCACCCCAGGCATCCACTAAAAATACATTCTGCCCAGTCAGACTTTCCCAGTAAACAAAGACAAACAAATAAATAAAAATTAATGTGATGATAATAAAGAAGAAATCTTGTCTTCTGTGAGTAAATCCAGTTTGTGCCAAAACTTAGTAATTGCCCTTGGTCAATTCCAGAAGAAGGGAGAATCACTATTGCCTGGGCCAGAAGGAAGTCACCAAAATGATCTTTGCGGAGTCCTTCTGAATCTTCAGAAGCACCCCAAATATTACTGGAAAGGGTAGAAGGGCCTACAGGAACATTGCTGTCCACAGAAAAGAAAAGGCATCTGTCTGCCAGGCCTTCTTGCATGGAGGTCTGAAACTGAAATTTTCCAGGTGACTGTATAGAGAGGAGGCAGAAAGGTTTACCTGAGGTATTCTCAACAGATGGGTCAAATCTTGGAAAACGCCCCTGATTCAGCATCCATTTGTGAGGGTCTCTCTTGGTCCTGCTCAAGTTGTCTTCCACACAATTTTGCTATGACTGAATGCAAGATGCCAATAAAGTGAGATTGTTCTGAAAATCTGTGTCCCATGCTAACATGGTATAAGATAAGGATGCACATAAATATACTTTTTTGTCATAATAAATCCTACATAAGCAGTGTGTTATTTTTGCATAGGCCCAGATATATGACCATACTAAAGCAGGGCTATATACAAATTTTTTATTTCACATTCTGCATGCAGTTTTGATAAGTGCAGTTTCAACACAAAGTAATGTTTGAATGAAGGATACAAATTAACTCAGTGAAATAACGTTCAGGACACAGCAGTGGGGAGCATTTTGTCACAAAAACAGATCGGAGACAGGCACCTACAATAATATTTTATGTAGATGGCATGAGGCTTGTGAACCAAGGCTAAGGAGGAGTGTAGAACTTGTAGTAAATTTACAGGATTTTAGTATTATGAGAGATACTTTCAATACGGAAATCAGTTCAGATACTCAAAGGAATGCCTACAGAAGTCAGATCAAATTTAGAAGTCAGTTCAGAAGTCCAGCAGTTCAGATATTCAGAAGTCAGTTCAGAAGTTCAAAATAAATAAATAAATAAATAAATAAATAAAAACTACAGAAAATAGTAGTTTGTTTTAGTCCTGTTGTTACAGCGGAAAAGGACGATTCATTCTTCAGGGCTACAGAAGTCTGAATATACAGTTTGCAATCTTTAGCTACCATTTAGCTCAATTTATCACCACTGTTATTTGAGATATTTTCAGTAACATAAGACTTTAGTACTGTTCTATAAGACTGTTTCTATAAGACTTGTTTGGATCTTGCTGGATTACTTCATTGCTCCAGTTATAGTACATTCATCTAAGCTGCTTATATGCTGCTGTGACATCTATATATGCTACTAATTGTTTTATGAACTCATTGTATTCTCTACTCACTATATAACCATGAAATAAACTGCATTTATCAGACAACCAGTGGGGCATGACTCTTATTTTTTGAAGGTGCTCAAAAGAAGAAACAGATATTTGACACTCATTCAGTACAGCTCCAGATATTAAAAATAAAGACTTCTAGTTCAGGTCTATCACATGGCTACAGTGCATGGGGGTAAGATCTGATTCCTCCCTGCATGTTTATGTACCACATCACTGAGGCATTGTCTGTAAAGAGATCACAGGTATCACACATGATTCAAAGAGTTGTGAGCCTTTATAACAGCTAACATTTATTTTGTTTATGTGTCTTGGTATGTCTTTTTGTCCCAAAGATCCTATACTTTTATTCCCATTGTGCTGATGTTGCGGCCAAAGAGATGAGTGAAGTTTTCCAAGAGCTATCATGAAAATATCTGATGCCATAAAACCCAGAATCCTGAGTTATTTCCTCACCGAGATTGCAGTCTAAGTGGAAAACACCTGGAGCAGATCTAAATATATATATATATATATATATATATATATATATATATATATATATATATCTATATATAATTTTTCCTGTGGAAGAAAAGCCCTTTGTCCTGAGGTTTCTAGCAGGCACCCAAGAAACACAATAATGTGTGATGGCGTCAGAAGAGAATTTTGAATGTTCTCTTAAAATCCCAGCTTGTGAAGGAGATCTCTTACTTAAGAGAAAGAGAAAGAGATTCCTGATGCTTTAGAAAACCTTTGAAAAAGCATGTCATCTAAATATTGAAAAATGTGGATACCCTGTAGCCTGCAATGAGCCACTACTGGAGCTAGACACTTTGTAAACACCCTTGGAGCACTGGATAGTCCAAATGGTAAGACAGAGAGCTGATAATGTGATCCAGATACACAAAACCTTAAGAAACACATGAAGTCTGGATAAATAAGAATGTGATAAGCATCTTTTAAATCTAAGGTTACTACAAAACTCAAATGAGGAGGAAGGGTAACATATTGTGGAATGATAGCATTTGAACTTGGACAATGTTACAACTGGTTTAGGAAAGAAAGTTCCAAAACTGGTGTCCAGAAATTTTCTTTCATTGGCAAATGAAACATTCTTGAGTAACAACTTTTCCCCAACTGGGAGAGAGGAACAGCTTTATTACCTCGTGAGATAACATTTGGTTTAGAACAAGAGGAAAGAAAAGAGTCTGGTCTGAGGGATAAGGAGGAATCCCTTGGAATGGAGGAAGTTCCTTCCAATGCTATCTTTAGCACAGACAGATGAGTTTCAGGATCTATTTGTCTGAAGCAATCTGTTGCCAAAGAGAAATGGGGATTCAGATGTTCTGTATGAATAAAGAGACTGCCAGGCTGGGTGGGGATGGGGGTAGCACAGTCCCTGATACAGTCATTATGCCTTACTTTAATGTCCTGTATTTTGGGAGAGCTATCTTTCTTTTTTGGAACCAGAATTCTGTTGAGACAGTTTATTTTGTTTTTATCAAAGCTGAATGAGGGAGCAGAAAAGCCTTTGGAGAACTTTTAGAATGAGGGCTAAAAAATATGAGAGATCTCTTTAATCAGTCAAGCTTACCTTCATCATCACATATTTTGATAAGCTCTGCAGCAAAGGGTCCAAAAACTAAATCTTTATCAAAGGCAGAATTCAAAATTTCATTTCTGATATCTTTTGGGAGGTCCTGAGAATACAGCCAGGCAAATCTCCTTACAACAATGCCAGTAGCAACAGCCCTGGAATTAGTCCTACAGCATTATAAACACATTTCAAACAATATGTCGTGACTAAAAGAAACAGAAGAAATCAGATTATATAAAGTTGATTTTTTTCACAAGAGGAAACTGATGCCAAACACTCCTTATACTTCTACAATTAGTCAGATTAAACTTCAACATATGAGCTTGACAGTTTCAAATTTAAAAAATCAGAGTTGAAGAAGCATACACATTTTCTCCAAATTTATCAAAGCTTTCCCACTTTTATCAGAAGGAGAGGAATCAGAACTAGCTACATGTTTAACAGCAGCTGCATTTACTAATGCTACAACTGCTGGGTCACATCTGGAATTGGGATGTAAAAATTTGAAACACTGAAGAACTGTGTCTATATCATAACATCGACAGCTTAGGTTGTCGAATCTAAAAACATCGGCCACTAACTGTCAAAAGCTAAAAATAGTGAACAGCCAAATCATCAAATTCTTTCCTAGGGAAAGAATTCAGTTGGCCATCCGCAAACAAAATAAACAAACACACCCAAACAAAGTAGGAGGCTTCGCCCCCCCCATGCCCCCTTACTAAATATACCAACTCCGAGATCGCTCTACATTGGGGTAATGGCAAATCTCTGATAACAACCATCCAAATTCTTTCCCGAGGAAAGAATTCAATGATGTGGCCGTTTGCTATTGCAAGCGCTCGATGCTTAGGTGTCAATGATTACACATCTGACAACCTAAGCTGTCGACAATTTAATAGGGAACCAAAGAACTTTCTACAATCTATCTGCCTTTTTACAGGCAGTAGGTTGACTTTTTCAGAGAAACCAAAGGCTGTAACATAACCATCCTCCAAGGCTACCATCACTGGAGGAATAGGTGAAGGTTCTCAAAATTCTAGTTGTAGCAGATTATAATATTTTGTTAGGGACTGAGGAACCTCAGTGTTTTCCCACTGAAAATGTTGGTTCAGCCTAGAAATAGACATTGAAAAAGTGAATCCCTCACAAGGGGAATCAAACACTGTACTCTCCTCAGAATCTGTATTAAACTTGAAGTCAGAAAACTGTTTCTGTTTCTTCACAATCCCTCCCGGATTCAAACCTTTGAACCTCCTTAAGGGAAAGGGGAATCTCTTTTCCTTTTGTCAGAAACTACCTTTTAAAAAGGGTCAAGAGCCAGCACAAGACCTTGAGCCAAGTCCAACAAATAACTCCTATTCATAGAAACTGACTCAGGAGAAAGAACATGTTTGGTTTTCATTTTCTTTTTGACAGGAATTTTTAAAGAAATAGGCCTAGTAACATCAGCAACAGCTTCCCCGGTGATAAGTACTACATTCTGAATATGCAGAGACATGTTCCCAGCCCATTCACCCATAACAAACAAAGGTGTCAGTTCCTTGCCCACACAGGGGATCCCAACAGCCACAGAGGATGTGGCTAAACCCCAGTCCATGGTAACTATATGGACTACACCAGAGGGATACAAAGAAAAATGAGTAGTCTGGGAGACTAGCTTTGGCCATGGCAGAGTCACCCACCTGTGGCTGAGGCAAATTACCAGCCTGCTGTGTCGGCAAAGTTTGCTTAACAATCTTTTAATTGTTATGGCTAGAATAAGGTCTGACTGTGGAACTGGAAATTTATTCCATGGTCAAGCCGAAAATGGTGCTTCTTTCCCAAGAAGCTTAGCAGCAATAATTGGTAAACTTGGAAAGCAAAAAATGTATTTTCCCAGTAAAAACACAGAATATAAGCACTTTAAACACTTTCTCCAGCCCCAGAAAGTAAAATACACACAGATTTGCTTGAGATAAAGTACTTTGAAACAACTTTTAACAATTATTTAACTGCAAAAAAGTGAGCTCCCTATTAAAAGTACATAAAAGTTGTGAGACAGTCAACAAAAATACTGTTCTCTAGCTAAAAAGTATTTGTTTCAACAGAAAAGCACATTTAAACAAGTAGAAAGTAGTATTCAGAATGTAGTACTTATCACCGGGGAAGCTGTTGCTGATGTTACTAGGCCTATTTCTTTAAAAATTCCTGTCAAAAAGAAAATGAAAACCAAACATGTTCTTTCTCCTGAGTCAGTTTCTATGAAGAAAGTAGAAAGTTAATATGAAAGTTTTTTTACAATAAAGGGAACTTATTAGGCCAGCAATGGAACAGTGTTAGCTGACCATCCTTCCTTGGCAGCCTGCAGAACAGCACTCTTTTTGGCAGCAGGAAAGCTCTGGATGACTTAATGACAAAACCTGAATTTTAGTCAGATCACTCGAGCTGACTAACTGTTTGGGAAAGTACACGGTGCCCTGAAGCTTCGGATGCTGGCCAGCTGTTGTAACCTGTGCAGGATATTATCCATATTGCTAAGGCTACTGCAGCAGTTAGCAATATGAGGAACATCTATGCCGTGCCTTTTGAGCCATATAGGACCCACTTCTCCAACATCTTGTATATCTCACAAAGTGCTAATAGATCCACTAATTCCTGCTCTAGGAACCTATAAATCATCTGATTCCCCCTGTGAGGGATTCACGTCTTCAGATAAATAAAATGTGATGGAGAGCTATGTTCATCATGCAGTGTCTCCCCCACCTTTATAAAAGACTGTCCCTGCTGATAAGGTAGTCTGATATACTATCATCCTTTAAATGGGACTTAAATGGTCGGATGGGTGCCACAAATTCAACCTTGTCTTGGTTGGTCTAACTCTCATGAAGAAGTGGGTTTGGCTTAAAGGTGGATACTGGCAAACCATAAATGGTCTTGTGCCAGAAATGCCACGTGGCTCCTATGATTCCTATACAGACACACACACACACACACACACACACACACACACACACACACACACACACACACACACACACACACACACACAAACACACATGCAGATATATACCATATTACACTGTTTTTCATTCCTGCATCACAGTCTACAAGTGCAAGGGCATTTGAGTTAATAACCTCACCTAAAAATATAGAAAAATTCTCCTAGTAGCTGAAGGACTCCAAGCAGAATTAGCACCAATACCAAACAATCCAGAACTCCAACGTCCAACACTTTATTAAGGCAAAAAAATGAATAGGGCAGAGCCTTCGAGTATACAAACCCTTTTCAATGCTTATTAAAAAAGTACAGCTTCTTTCCTTTTATATATAGGCACCAGCCAATCAGAAGAAGATAGGATCACATGATATATATGCAATCACATGATAAAAACAGTAAAAATCATTTCCACAACAAAACATGTAAATACACACACACACACACATACACATGTGTGTGTGTGTAAAATATGACATAACAGACCAGACAACAATAAGATCAAAAACATATACGTTTCCTATCTAAAAAAACTGTAAATAACATTAAAAATCATAAAAAGCATGCTTTATTTTTAATACTGGTTTAAGACTATTACTACAGTTAAGTCCTGGTATTTTATCTGCTCTAAAATAATTAATCCATCAATACTCTGCCATCTCGGTTCTAGTTACTATACCCCTCCCAAATATTTTGATTAATACTCTGTAATATTCTAAATTTGAACTTATGCTCAGTACCATTACTTAGAATGTGCCTGGCTAGTGCATTAGTTTCAATATTCCTGCGAATGTCGGAAATATGAGCACCAGTTCTCTCCTTTAATTTCATATTGGTCTTTCCTATATAGAAACATTTGCAGTGGGTATAGTTGGCAAAATAAAACTACATTTTTGGTATGGCATGTACCTGACTCTCTAAATATAAACATCTTTTGACTAATAGGGTGCCTAAAATACAAATATGTACTTCTTTCTTTACAGTATGCACAATTATGGCAGGGAATAGTGCCACTTTTCTTATAAATTAAACTATTTGATTATTTCTTACATCTTTATAACATAAATATTGCATTAAATTAGTTTATTTTTTAAAAATAAATTTAGGTCTAGCTCCTACAATAACACTAATTTATTGGCTGGAACTCAGTATATTCCAATTTTTTTCAATAATTTTCTTAACCATATTTGTTTATCTGTTACACTTCATTATATAACTAGTATTATAATTTCTATTACTATCATTCTTAGTCTCAGAGATCTGAGCATATAAATAAGGCTTAGATGAATCATTTATTTCATTCTTCACCAATAGCTTGGCATTCTCAATAAGTACCTCCTTATAACCCCTACTTAAAAAATCATTTCCCACACCATCCATTTCAAATAAAAAGTTTTCATACTTTGACTTTTTACCATTCCTTTATATATATATATATATATATATATATATATATATATATATATATATATATCAAGAAAACTAACATTGTCATATGAATAGTTTACATCAAGTAGTAAAAAATCAGTATTAAGATGTAAAAACTCAATAAACACATTAAGACTGTCCATATTACCTTTCCATATCATGGATATGTCATCCACAAACACTTAAAAAAGTACTCCCATCATCATTAAAATACATTTTTCCTCCCATCTACTTAACACAAGATTAGCATATGTATTTGCCACCGAGGTGCCCATAGCCACATCCAGTTGCTGATGATAAAAAGCTTTTGTTAAATAGAAATACATTACTATTTAACACAATGTCAAGCAGAAAACAAAGCATTTCAACTTTTGAATTAAAAAATCACTGCCAGCATTTAGAAACTCTCTAATAAATTCCAAGCCATAATCATTAGGGATAATAGTAAACAGAGATTTTATATCCATAGTTACTAATAAAAACGCATTACTTGTATTAACTAAAGACCATCTTCTTAAGCTATAAAGTCCTTAGCGTCCTTAATATAGCTTCTACTAAACTTAAACAAAAGGTCCAACTGCTTCTCTAAATATTTAAAAAGAGCAGTAGTGATCCATTTATTTCCACAGACTAATGGTCTCATTAAAGTACAGATACATTTTTATGGATTTTTAGGAAGTCCATAAATAATTGGAATACCTGGATTAGCTAAAGTAAATTATACATTTCAGATGTTATTAAACCTTTCATAAGTGAGTCATATAAATAACTCTTAACCTTATTAACAATAATAGTTATGAAACACTTATTGGCTTCCACAAATGTTCTGGTATCTGACAAAAAAATTATGTATCCATTCATTATATATTGATCAACATCCATCAAAACAATTTTCCCACCTTTGCCCACTTGTTTGACAACTACATCAGAATTATGGCATAAATTATGGAATGCACTATATTCACTGTTATCTAAATTATAAAATTTGCAAGCTTTATTACTTTTAAAATACAACTCATACAATTCCTGTTCACACATACTTTGAAATGCTTCAATGGTTGGGGTACCAAGTGGCACAAAAGTACTAGACCATTTGAAATAATTATTATCATGTCCTATATCCTTTTATACAGTAACTTTAAGTCTATAGTCCTAGCAAACAGTTTCAGTTCTGTTAGCATCTCACTAAAATCACCTGCGTAAGACTGGATAAATGAAAGCTCTTTACTTAATAGCTTTAATTCAGATGCACTAAGAGTATAACTAGACGGGTCTACCTGATATGGCCGAAATTTCAAAATGTCGACTTTCATATGGCCAAGACCATATGACCGACATTTGAAATTTCAACCATTCAAGTAAAACACAAAACACATATGCAAACTTACCTTACTGCTGCTATCAAGGGAGCTTCGCCCCCCTGCACCCCCCGTGGGGGGCTCCGCCCTCCACACCCCCCATAACTTTAATATACCAACTCCAAGATCACATTACAGTGTGGAAGTGGAAATCTTTCCATTCTGCACTGTAGCATGATGCCGGTTCCCCATGGTCGACATTTCAAATGTCGATCATATGGTCTTGGCCATATGAATGTCAACATTTTGAAATGTCGATCATTAGAAGGGGACTCAACTATGCAGATTAACAATATTAGAAACATCATTAATCAAGTCCTTCATTTTTTGGTCCTCTTTACCGAGTCTGCAGTCCCATCTGCATTCCTGTGCTCAGTTCATTCCCTTCTCTTATATCGACTCTCTTCCAACTCTTTCTCCAACCTCTTGACTTCTCTTTGACCTGCATGGGATGCTCTAGTTGAAAACGTGCAGAAGCTAATAAAAACATTCTTACCAGCCACTGTAGTATTTCCATCAGGAAAAGCAGCTGTTCACATATCTTGAACTGCATTACTCATTGAAGTCGAGCCCCCCCCCCCAAAAAAAATAACTTCTATATTACATCACAGAATGCTTAAAAAAGCAAACTGTGATTAATCGACCCTACATAAGCGAAAGCTTACAATGTCAAACTGTCAGTACAGCGATTATCGCTGTTCCAACAAAAAAAAAAAAAAAAAAAAAGAAAACACTTGAAAACATTACATTAAGTGGGGGGCTTTGCCCCCCCACCCACACCCCCCTACTTAAACCCTGAGACCGCACTGCGGTGCCAAAAACGGCAAAGTAACGAAGCGGCCAAGTGAATTCTTTCCCGGGGAAATAATTTGCTTAAAAGCCATTTCGATATTTTGCCTTTTCAGTCTTTTATGTTCGACCGAGACACATTCGAAAGAATGCGTCTTCGGTCTTGTAATAGGAACCCAAAAAATATATACTTTTTTCCCAAATCCTTCTCGCATGAAAAAGCAAAATTTTAAATCCTCTCTCTTAATAATGATACAAACATTGAAGTCACTTTTCATAGCAAATTATTAGGGATGATAGTGATGATAATCATAAATTTGACCTGCATATACAAAATTGCATTAAAAAAAATCACCAAAAGCTAGGGATGCTTTACAGAACTAAAAACCAACGCAGCTAAAACTACACTTGCCAGTAATGACCTTCTCACCTCACTAGTTTATTGCTCCCCCAAGCCTTACTAACATCGAGATATCACAAAAATCAAAACTTGAAAAGTGCTATAACAATGTGGCTAAATTTGCAGCAAATACCCCTTTCATAACCCACCACTGTATAGTACCAAAAAGACTAAATTAGCTAGAACTACTCCATCAATTAACATATACACATAGGTTCATAGGTAAGTACTAGGCTATCTAACTGAGGGCATCTGTAAGCCTAGCCATAATGCGTTGGCTTTCGCTGCCCCCTTAGATTAGTTCCCTGTACCTCGGTCCAGCAGAGCCATTAGTTCCCTGTGCCTCTGTCCAACAGAGACACTGCAGTGATCCCAGGGTTAATTTTCTGTTTCCCAACCACTCGTCAAGGTTACTCTTGAAGAATGTTAGGGAGGGGCTCTACATAATGTAGACTGGAATCCTGTTCCAAAGCATGGGGAGTCTCTGGGACAGGAATCTATCCCTCCAGCATGTCCTATTTATCATGGCAGTGAGTTTTAGATCCCTAGAGAGTGTGGCTCTTGGGTATTTGTTTTTTTTTAGGTGGAGCATGTCCATCAATTCTGGGTTGAACATTGCCTTGTATGTCAGGCAGAGATCTCTGAATAAGCGGTATGCAACCAAGTACAGCTGGAGTTTCTTTAGTTGGGCTGCATAGGGCATATGTTTGAGGCCTGTAATCCTCTTGGTGAGGTACTTCTGTGGTCTTTCCAGCTGTTGCAGCTGTCTTGTAAGGTACATCCCAAATGTGGCGTTGTACTCGATGATGGGTCTGATGAGTGATGAGAAGAGGGGCACAATAACCTCTCTTGTTCTAGATGCAAACCCTTTTGTGATTAGGTGGGCCACATAGAAAGATTTTCTAACCACCTTGGCAATATGATTATCAAAGGAGAGATTACTATCTACTTGGGTTCCCAGATCCCTTATTACATTTTTCTGTATTTAGGGGACTACCACGTATGTGGTAGTTTGCGGGTACTTTGTTTTTTCCAAAAGGGATGGTTATGCACTTTTTGGCATTTAGCTTGAGGCCATGATTTTGACACTAGGTATCTGTCTCAGTGAGACCCTTCTGGAGGATGTCTGTATCAGCTGGAGAGTCAATTATGGCTCCCAGTTTGCAGTCGTCTGTGAACGTGGTCAGCCATAGTCCTCCTGTGCTTGCCTGTATCTCTGAGAAGTATATACCGAACAGGAGGGGTCCCTGGACTGAGCCCTGGGGGACACCACTTGTAACTGGTTTAGAGTCAGAACTAGAGCCTGCACCTCTCACCGTGTGGGTTCTATCCATGAGCCAACTGGCAACCCATCTCGTGACGTAGGGGTTTATGTTCCGGCTGGTGAGCTTGTCTATAATACCAGAATGGGGAATGGTGTCGAAAGCCTTTGTGAGGTCTAAGTAGGCTGTGTGGATCTCCTTTCCCTCGTCTAAAGCCTTGGTAACTGTCTCAAAGAAGTCCACCAGGTTTAGGAGGCATGATCTGCCCTTAACAAAGCCAAACTGGGTAGGGTCCAATTTTTGAAGGTTCCCAATGTCTCTGTCAATGAATTCCATGATGATGCACTCCACAGCCTTGCAGACCAGGCTAGTCAGGCTTTATAGGGCGATAGCTCCCAGGGTCCGTTGTGGCTCCACCTTTGTGGAGCGGGATAACTGTTGCTGTGTGCCACTCTATGGGTATGTAGCCTGTAGAGAGGCTGAGTTTGAACAGTGTGTTTAGGTGAGGGGTTAGTTCATTTTGGAGCTCATGTAAGAGACAGCCTGGGGCACCGTCTGGTCCCATTGAAGCTGCATTTTTGGCTTTGGATAGGGCTGTTTTAACCTGTGTGTCAGTGATTGCCAGGGCACTACATTCTTCTGGTATGGTTATGGGTCCTTTAGGGGGTGAGAGGGGGTTGAAGTTTGCACTAAACTTGTCTGCCAGAATGTTGGCAATATCATTCAGTTCAGTGTATTTTGTGCCATTCTGCACTAACTCAGAGCAGATCTGAGAGTTTCCACTTAGGTTCTTGACATAGCTAAAGAACGCTTTGTGGTTATCTTTGGAGTCCTTGGCAATTTTAATTTCGAAGCTAGCCTTGGATGATTTTATGAGGGATCGTAGTTTCTTGCTGATACTGATCAGGGATGTCTTTCCTTCTTGGGATTTTACTCTTTTCTGCAGTAGTTTCCTCCTTCTATTGTATAGCTTGTTTATGGCAGGGTCCACCGGACTGGTTTCCTTTTCTTGGAGGAGTGAGTCTTGATTTTGCTTGGGATAGTATGATCCATGCATTCTTGCAGGTGCTCATAGAGTGCCTTTGTAAGGGATTCAGTAGCTTGGACATCATTGTCCTTTAGCATGGCGGCTGTGAACCTTTCCACCTCATTCTTAAGTAATGTGAAGTTTGCTTTTGAAAAGTTTTTCACGGTGGTTTCCTTGATTGGGGGTGGGGGTGGAATGTGAATATCCAAAGTGATTAGTCTATGGTCTGATCTAACCAGCGAGGGTTTGACCTCTGGTGTAGAACACCGGTCGCCCATGTTGGTGATGACCAGGTCCAATATGTTGTCACCTCTGGTGTGGGGGGGGGTGTTGACCAGTTGATCCAGGGCATTCGAGTTTATAAATTCTAGGAAGCGTTGGGCAAGGGAGTTAGCACTTGAGTAGTTCTCCCAGTTAATGTTTGGGTAATTGAAATCACCCAATATTAGGGCGTTTGGTAGGACCTTCATATTGTCCAGTGTCTCCAGAAACACAGAATGGGGGTCCTGGGTCATGGTGGGTGATCTGTAGCAATTTACAATTTGAATTGCAGTTTTGCCCGTTGTTAGTTGCACATGGATGATCTCTGAGGCATTGTGCTGTGCCACTAACCTGGATGTGTGGGTATCCTTGATGAATATGGATACACCCCCACCTTTTGTGTTTCGGTCCAGATTCTGTGGCCAAAAAGTATGGTATGAGTTATAGCCTGGTAGTGCTGGGGTGCTCTCTGGAGCCTTAATCCAGGTTTCTGTTACTGCACAGATATTGATGTTCTCCATACTGAGGAGTGCTTCCAGTGCATGCATTTTGAGGTTTAGACTTCTGGCATTGAGAAGCATTACCCTCAGTTTTTGGTTACTTGTGCTATTTATGGTGGTGGGTTTGTCTTTTGAGCACCGCCTAAAAAAGGCACTATGGGGGAGGCAAAAGCCTTGGCCAGTATTCAAAAGCCTAAGGGTGACAGGTGCAAGATACTGGATCCCCTCTGAATGACACCAGAAACTTAGCCAATTGTTGAAATTGATATTTTTTTCTTTATACTGTGGCATCATTCTAGGTGAGGGCAGGATGGTACTCAGGGTCAGGGTCATACCAGCCTGGGCCACGTGGTCAGAGAGCTCTTCCATGTCTCTTTTCATGTAGTCCAGCAAGGTATGTCTCAGGTCATTCACACCAACATGGACAATGACAGAGTCATATTTGTACTTGTTCTGGAATGACCTGAGTGCTTGTGTTATGTGGTGGATCCTGGCACCCAACAGGCAGCTAACTGTAACCTTCTCCTTGTCCAGCCTAGTTAGTGGGACATCAGTGTGCTTGACTATAGAGTCGCCTATTACTAGTGTATTGGGTATGTTATTTTGCCTTAAGGGCTGTGATTGCGTGACATACTGATTATGTGAAGTATATGTTTCATGGTTTGTGATGGGGTGTGGAGGTTGCTTGGGTGCCTGCTTTGGAGGTCTCTGTTGCTTTTGCAGATTATGTTTTTGTGCATTTATGTGTGTTATTTGTCGGTGTTGGTTTAGTAGGTCTATGTGAGACTGTTGGTGTGTTGCAAGTATTTTCCTTCTCCTCTTGACTGTCAGTTCCAGTCTTGGGTTGAGAGAGCTTTGCCTCCAGTTTGGCTGTATAATTGCATCTCTCACATATATTAGTGTTTGGTGGTAGGAGGACAGGGTTGTCTGTGTACATCAGGCAGTTGTAATATTGCCTTAAAATGCCCAGATTCCCCAGCTGGACTGGAGAGTACACCTGAGACTGCCCTTTGGACATACCTGAATAGGTAAAGTGAGCTGTTTTACTGATTAGCTGGTAGGGACGAATAGAGAGCCTTGTCCTTCTGGACAGTATACAGGTTCTAGTGCTAGGGTTAATTAGTGCTTGCTATGAGTTTTGAGCAAGTGCTGGGCTGTGAAATGAACGGTTTGAGAGCTTAAGTTGAAAGTTTGTCTAGTTCTAAGGGAAAAATTGAAGAGCAGACTTTGTGGAGCCGGGCTAACTGGCATTGCCTGGCACGCAAAACCATGCAAATGCGCAAAACCATGCAAATGCGGTTTTTATAGCAGGGAAATGAAAGACATATAAATTAGCCCAAAATGGCCAATAAACTACTAATTTTTGGGCTACAGTAAACAAGGCGCACAAATTTTAGAAAGAAACACATCAAATAAGCAGGCACAATAAGCCTTTAACCAGAAATTCCCAGCTCAGAAGGGCAGAATCTATCCTCTCCTCCCACAAGAGTGCTGAACACAAACCTTCTTAATGTAAAATAACTGGCCTGGAGTCCAAGTGCTTAAACCAGAACTAATACACTTTTAGAATAACAGACACTGAGCCTTCAAACAGCAATTCCCAACTTAGAAGGATGTAAGCTACCTGTCCTGCCACAACAGTGCAAACCACAAACCTTCTTAATGTAAAACAACTAGTCTGAACCCAAGTGCAATAACCAAAAAACTTAGAATAACAGTTACAATTTAATCAGGCTACTATTAAGCAGTAATAAATGCAGCAGAATAAACGCAATTGAGTACTTTTAAGATGAGGCAAAAGCAAAATAAGGTAATAAAGTAGGAAGAAACACAAATACAGTAAAAGCAGATAAAGTGCAAATTGTTTTTTTTTTTTTGTATAACAATAGAAAACAAGAAAACTGATTTGAGCAAATTACCCAATTAACTGGTAATCTGCAGTGGTGGTGCTGCGGTACCGTTGTCGCCTCACAGTAAGATGCTGTCCGGTTCCATTTTCAGCTAGAGAGTCTTCTGCGTTGAGACATGCATGAATGGGCGTACCTTCGTTGAAGGTTGTGCGTCAGGGCTGGCAACTCGGCACGTAAAAATCAACTGCCAATCATAGGCGGACCAGAGTTCCACTGTGGCGACCCCTAACCGGAAAAAGCCGAATGACACAACAACAACAACCCAATTAACCGGTAAAAAAACTCAGAACTGAGCCCTGTTCCAGCAGTCTTCATTCAGACAAGTTCAGGGCCTAAGTGGGTTAGCCTACTCAAATGTTCTCTCTGTATTAGGCAGGATGAGCTAATGAGACTAGACTAGGATAGAGCTGGGATAGGGCTGAACAGATGGGAATGGTAGGAGTGTCTGAAATCAAAATATGATCTCACTGTACTCAGTTGAGTGAGCAAATGAGATGGACCCAGGAGGAGTGTTCAAACACAAATTTACAGGAGGGGCGGTCAATTCCAAATCCACCAGGATTAATACCGCAACAAGAACAGGGAGAGTGAGTGGGGAAAACTAACTGCAGACAGGGAGAAAACGGAGAGAGCTCACAATTTTCAGTAAACAAATATTTGAAGTTTGTAAAATTAATTTTCTTACAGTGTTTCTCTAATATTTTGGAACTTTTCTCACCAAGCCTCTGCTGAAAATAGGCACTTGCCTGTACTCTGAAATCAAGCAGTCTCTAGCCTACAGTGCAAATGTCTTCTTGACTACAACTCACTCCGTTACCTTCCCCTTCAGTTATTTGCTCCTAATACCTTGGTTCTTTTGTCAGTTATCTCCAGTAAATTACAACCCCCTCTTGCCTGTTTTCTGTACCATTACTTGTAGTTGTCCCTATTACAAAAATCTCCTTTCTCCATTCGTATCTTGTTAGTTCTTAAAATATTTCCTGCTACTTTATGAATATAATATTATGTAATGTTATTATTATCTTTAATGATGTGCATCCAAAATCATACTCTTTCTTTATTCTATAACACCCCTTCATCATCGTCCCTTTCCAGTTTGAATTAGAACCTTTGGCTTGTGTTATATGTATGATCCTTAAATGTGCAGCTCTAAAATATCCCTTCACATCAGGTAATCTTAAACCACCTTGTCCTACTGGAAAGATCAAGTTAACCAGCTTAACTCTTACCCTCTTCCTCTCTCAGATAAATTTCTTCAACTCTTTATTAAGTAATGTCCACAAATTCTTCTCCTGTTGTGAAAATATACCTGACCTTTTTAAAAAACTAAAAGGACTAAACATTTTTACTGCTTGTTATCTTAGTATCCACATCCATACACAAGAGTTTCCAGTTTCTCAGTTTTTGTATTTTTTCTTTAGAGTCTTCCCACATATGCTTAGTTGTCATAACAGAAGCCTTTTACTGCTAAATAATTCATCTTATCATGTACCCATAAATACGAATACTGCTGAACCAGTTCTTGTGTGGATGCATCATTTATGACTATAGCTTTGTTTTATCTTCATTAATTTTATAACTGAAAAGACATGAAACTATCTCAAAATATTCCACAACACTGAAATATCCTTTTCTAGATTTATCATGTAAAAAATAATGCATCTGCAATTAAAGTCAACTTTTTTTATTACCATACCAATTATATATTTGCATTTCTTAGTCCCTTATTTTCTTTCCAATGGCTCCAAATATAAAGAAAATAACAAATGGGAATGTGGGTGCCCCTGCCTGGTTCCTCTGTTCAAACACAGCTTATTAGAGAGGAACTCTCTCACTTTAATTCTTGCCTCAGATCCTTCATATATTCCATCAGGGAATGCAAATGTTCCATTACCCTACTCATAAATCTCCAGGTTACTCTATAGACTACTTTGTCTGCATCAAGATCCCCCAACAACAGCAGTATTTTATTATAGCCTGTTTTCCTCCAGATTATCACTGGTATATTAATGTTGTCAAATATTTGCCTCAGACCTCTCAACTGTGCCGAATTCCTCGGTTTTTACCGAGTTTTGGGGTCTAAATAATGGGGTGCCACGATTCCCGAGTGGCACCCCCTCATTTCTGATTTATTCACAATTTTATTTTCATTTTTTTAACTTTACCGCTTCGTGTGCTGATGTCATCACGTGCGCGATGATGTCAGCACCACCAGCCTGTAGGAATGCTCCATGCACGTACGTAACACATATTTCCGGCTCTGGTTCAAATGCTTTTGCGAGCAGGAGTTACCAGAGCCAGAAAGGTGTTACGCGATGTCGATGAGTGTAGGGATTTTATTTGCAACTTGCAAGAAGCTCGGAGATTTAAGTTACGAGGAATGTGGGGAGTTTATTAATGAAGAAACTCGCTCGCCTTTTATTTACAGGTAAGGTGTGTGTGTCTGGGAGAGAATCTGTTTTAACTTTTTCCTACTATGTTGTGACATTTATTGAGAAGGGACCGGGTACCAAACAAAAACACATCCAAAAGGTTATCTACTAATTTACCCACTTCATCACTAGTAAAATGCTGTTTAAATAACCATGCATGCTGATGAGCTACCAAAAGACGAAGGCATTGTCAATATCATAGCCACCCTGTAGACAGAGAGAAGCTAATTAAAAACGGGGAAATAATGTTGGCGCTGTTCATGTTGCCTGTGAGGGCATGACTGGAATGCTGTGCACAGCTGTGTTTTCATTTATGGGAAAACAAGCATAAATTTGTTAAATGGGTAAAAAGGGAAGCAGCAACTATGGTAAGAGGCTTTGGGAGAAGGAATACAAAGGCAGGATCAAGGAACTGGCTTTGATCACCTTTAGAGTTGGAAGAGGAAGGAAAACTGAGATGGACTCAGTCTGAACAGCATGAACAGAAAAGGAATAGGAGTCACAATTACCCAAATGAGGTCACCAACTTCAGACAGCAAGGGAAATCTGGTAGTGGAAAGTAACATGTTGATCTAACATGTTGGTGGACTCTGTTTTCTAAAGCTATTTTTCCAGAATGCATGAGCCATATGGTGCAAAGCAGATGGGTCCTCAAAACCATATTCCTAGCACAATCTAAAAAACTGGATGCCTTTTATGCCTACATAGATATGGAATTCAAATTAACAAACTGTGTTGTGATGGAAGACTGGTAAATCAAGTGTATGGCAGACGGAGGTAAAAGGGAAACATGCAAGGCATTTATCCCTAGGGAACGTGCACATTCAATAAACTATAAAAAATGTACTCATCTCTGTAAGAGCACATCTGCTATGCTGTCTTCTGCAGGCTGATGAAATAACATTATTCTGTATCTTTACAGAAGTAGATATGAAGCTGTATTGTAAAACCTAAGATTTCTTCACTGCCATTAGACAAGTACAAGTTTCAATAGCTGCATGCAAAGCTAGTGAATATGATGAATTAGGCAGTGTTTTCCACAGCTGTTATCTAGATTTCTCTGTACATCAAGTGGCATCTGTTTGGTGAAATAAAACATTTGAAGTATATTTTTGCAGCACAAGCTCTCCCATGATGAGACACTGTGACACAAAAAAAGTTATGTACTCACGTGTGTGTGTGTTTAAGTTAGCTGTGCTACTAGTCCAGGGCAGGAATAGTTTTGCTATGAATTTACGTCCGAGGCCAAAAGAACTGTGTAATTTTGTATTTTATTTGTAATTTAATTAAGCTGCTGGGGTGGTCCAGTGTATGTGTTTTTTATCTGCTAGCCTGTGCTGCAAGTCCAGGAACCAGTACATCAGATAAAATAAAATCGGACTTTCATGCACACAGTTCTGGGCGGGAACTGTTTGTATGAAAGCCCAATTTTATTTTATCTGCTGTGCAAGTGTATCTTATCTGCTTTTGCTGTATGAGAGAAGTTAGAGAACTTTTTGCTGAGAAAGTAAGAAATGTGTGCATTTTAATTTACAATTAATACACAGCACACAGCTTGCTTAATCTGCTGCTGTCTGTTCAAACAAGCATGTTATTTTACAATTTAATTAAGCTGTGTATATTATCTGCTGGCTGCTGTTCAAGTCAGCTGTGCTGTTAGACCAAGAATATTTTTGCTGTGAAATTAAGGCCGGAGCCGAAAGAACTGTGTATTTTATTTGCAATTTAAGCAAGCTTCTGGGGGCTGGGCCAATGAGTGCATTTTTTTATCTGCTGTGATTCAAGTCCAAGAACTGTGTTTATGAAAGTGCATTCAATGGTTCAAGCAATTAGCCAATTGTATCTATTTGTCTTACATAAGAAAGAGCTGTGTTTAATGCCCGATTTTTATCTGCATTTATTTTTAAGCATGAAAGAACTATCTGCTGCTGGGCCAAAGTGTTGTGTATTTTACACCTTACATTTTAAACAAGATCAGTCTGTTCAAGCCATTAGCCAATTCTTTGTAAGGTCCGCTCTGTTCAAGCCATTAGCCAATTGCAATTAAGCAGTCTGCAAGGTCTGTTCAAGCTGTGTTATCTGCATTTAATAAGGTCTGTTCATGGTCTGTCTGTCTGTCTGTCTCTCTCTCTCTGTCTGTGTTTGTCTCATACATACTTTTGGTCTGTTCCTCTTAAAATTATTATTTTCTGGCAAATCCAGTGAGAACTGAATTCACTAAATAATCATAGCCATTTAAGATAGTACAGACCTGTCAGACCCAACTTCATATAGACCCATTTCAATTTTAAATGCATGGTTGGTAACACAAAACATTTTATAGTAGCAACGTTTCTAAGATCATACAAGCAATGTTTATGTGTCCCTGGTTTGGGGCTTTTGTCCCCTTCCCAATAAATTTTGGCTATTTACAGATTTCTTATGCTGCACAGATCTTCAGGGGGAGAGAAGTGCAATGCTGCTTATGGTGTGTTTTGTGATGTCAGTAGTATGACAGACAGAATACTTGTTTTTGATATAGAAGGCTGTGGGTTCTACTCCCACAGCATGTAGATAGATTGCTGACACTGTATTCTGTTGTACTTTGCAGCCTTGAAAATATCCTCTTTGGCGGAGATACCTAGTAATTATGAACCTGTTATCAGTTTGCCATCCATTCCTTGTTGTAATATTACTAGCTTAGCATTTTTTTATGCAACATATGCAATTTATATCTCAAGGGCAACAGGCACTTTATTTGTAGATGAAACAATGAAGAATTAAGTTGTTTGCTTGCAGCAACCTCTTCATTAGTTATATATCTCCTTAATGTGGAATTATGTGATTTTTACTTCTAAAATGCGCTGTAACAAGTGTGCTGTATTATACGAGGAATATAACTTAATACTGTCAGGAAGGTGTATCAAAGAACACATGTATGTTTTGTGTGCAAGGGGGCCTATGATTTAAAAACACCCCAAAGCTAGTCTTTATCCACCACTGGCCAGATGCATTTTCTTTGAATGTGGGTATCAATGCTGTTTCAATGAATGTGAGTTTCGGCAGAGAAGTTAATGCCAAGTCTATTTTCATTGTGAGACTGTATTGCTTTGTTTAGCAGAGGTCGAATAGTGTTTATGCTATAAAATGTAAAATAAAAATTTTAAATGAATCCAAATAAACATTGTAGAAGTAAAGCAGTATGCACATTATAGTGTTTATGGTAAATAGGGCAAAATAACCAGGTAATGAGACATTGGAATAGCTGCAGGGGGGCTCTGATGCCGTATTTTAGTTCTGTTCAGTTTGCATTTGTTTATCCCATAATTCCATTGGAGTGGGTGGGGTTACATAATTATGTATGCAAATTATATGTTAATCAGCGTAGACATTTGTACTTATTTTTCATGGTCCTTGCCCAGATTTTTGATGTTTCCAGGTTGAGAGGTATGATTTGCCTCCCCCCATAAAACAACACTGACCCATATCTATCAATGGTGGGAACCTTTACCATTCTTTTATCTATCACAGACATAAACAGGTTATAATCTTGGTTTAAAATTGAAATGGGTCTATATGAAGTTGGGTCTGACAGGTCTGTACTATCTTCAGGTAATACAGCTATCACAGATTTCTTCCAAAACTTCTGTGCTCACCCTCAATTTAAAATACTGTTAAACAAAATCTTTCATATCTTTATCAAATTCTTCCTTCCTAATTTCCACAGGAATACTATCTGTTCCTGGGAACTTTCCTTAAGATTGATTATACATCATCATTTTTATCTCATCTCCTCCTATCCTAACTGTTAGTGGTTGAGCCTCATCTACCTCTAATCTTGGCATAATTAAGTTTTCCATAAATATTCTGCATTTGTGCTCTTTCTTGATTTCCACATTTCTCTGTGTTGTAAACATTTTCATAACATTTCTAAAATATCCCTAATACTTCTATAGGATCTCTGGCTATTTTTCTTGTTATAGACTCCCTAGGTTTGGCAACAACCCTTTCTACTTTCAGTTGACTAAGTTGTTGCACTAAAAGCTTTTTTGCTCTGGAGTTATATTACTTGCTTGATAGAGAATATAATGGAAAAAGGAAAAGAAAAGTACTTATACTAATTGCTAGAGGAGTTCCAATAGTTATAGAAGAGAAAAATATAGCAATTGTAGATTTGTGGTAATAAGGGACCACTGGCATTGGAAGAGGATTATGCAGGCTTGTATTTATATTCCACCTAAAACTGCTATTATGGAGTGAAAGAAAATATAGGGAGAGCTAATCAGCTTTCATCAGGGAATATTACTTTTAGGTGGGACTGGAACTTGATTTACAACAGTGAGGATGTATCTGGGGGACCCAGAAGGGAAAATATAAAAAAGAGGATATATTTCTGAAGAAATTTATGAAAATATCCGGTATGCAATACATAAATTCAGTAGTAGAAAATCAAGAGATAATTTACATATTACTCCCAAATGTAGAATAACTACGCTAGACTAGAAATTATATTTCACAGGAACATGTGCATTTTAATTGAAAGCTTCAACACACATCGAATAAGAAGTTATGTACCTACCATAATGTTCCATGTTAGTTGTCTTCTCTCGCCTTCTTTCTTGCTGGATGGGTTCGGAGCCGATCCTCGGCTCCGACACGGCCACTTACTAAAGCTCGAGAGCTAATTTTTACCGGCTCGAGGCAACCCTATATCCCATGATGCTAGGCAATAACTCCCCAGATCTTGTTTGGAAGCTGAAAAACCTAGCATAGGCCAATAAAAACAAAAATCCTCCAACTGGAAGGAGTAGGAAGAGGGATAAAAACTTCCAAGATAATTATTTACACTATATATATATATATATCCTAGGACACCTAGATGATGAAACAAGGGAATATAAGGACCCTTCAAAGAAGGGAAGATCTTCTCGGTCTGTCCAGGCTAGGGGGATGGTGGGTGGGACGCAAGAAAGAAGGCGAGAGAAGACAACTAACATGGAACGTTATGGTAGGTACATAACTTCTTAATGTTAAGTTGTCAATCTCGCCTTCATTCTTGCTGGATGGGACCGCGTCCCTAGCACCTTCATCCTGGGTGGCTCATTGGAACAGACTCTTGAGAACAGTGGAACCAAATTTTGCTCTGTCCCTGGAGGCCATGTCCAATTTGTAATGCGAAACAAAGGTATGAGGAGAGGCCCATGTGGCTGCCACACAGATAGTGTCTATCGGTAGTCTAGCTTGAAAGGCTGTAGATGTAGCGAGTGCTCTAGTTGAATGGGCTTTTGGCTTAGAAGTTAATTCTCTGCCTCTGAGTTGATAAATAGATGTAATTACAGAAGATAGCCACCTAGATAGGGTTACCTTAGATACAGGAAGGCCTTTCTTATTTTCTGCATACGATAAAAACAGTTGATCAGACTTCCTTATTTGTTTGGTTCTATCCAAATAGTATCAGAGCTGGCGATGAACATCTAGATAATGTAGCTTTTGCTCCGCTCTATTAGTATAGTTTGGGAAAAAAACTGGGAGATCAATTGATTGATTTAAATTTGTCTGCGAAGCCACATTCGGTAAGAAGGATGGATTAGTCCTTAGAGAAACTCTGTCTTTATGGAAGATTAAGTAGGGGGGACGAATGCAGAGGGCGTGAAGCTCAGATACTCTCTTAGCAGAAGTAATGGTGACTAGGAAGAGTGTCTTCCAGGAAAGAAATTTCAATGAACAGGAGACCGCCGGTTCAAAGGGGGGAAGAATCAAGGATGTTAAGACTAAATTAAGATCCCACTGAGGTGGAGGGTCTTTGATCGGAGGCTTAAGTAAAAATACACCTTTAAGGAAAGCTTTGCAAAGCTTATGGGACATGATGTTGTGGTCCGATAAGCCTATATGAAAATTCGATATGGCTGCCAACTGAACTTTTACTGTAGAGGCAGAAGACCCTGAATGAAAAATTTCAGCTAGAAAGTCTAAGACCGAATGAATTGGGGCAGTAAAGGGATCTATATTCCTTGTCTTTGCCCAGAAGGAGAAACGTTTCCATTTACTAGTGTAAATCCTTCTGGTGGAAGATTTAAGTCAAAAAGGGTGACTGAACTATCAATCTGAAAGACTTACCAGGAGCCGGTAAAAACACACCTCGCAAGTGAAAGCGGCAAACGAGATCTGGGGAGTTATTGCCTAGTATCATGGGATATAGGGTTGCCTCGAGCCGGTAAAAATTAGCTCTCGAACTTTAGTAAGTGGCCAAGTCGGAGCCGAGGATCGGCTCCGAACCCATCCAGCAAGAATGAAGGCGAGATTGACAACTTAACATTAACTATTTCAGATCATGCACCAATAAGAACTAGCATAAAACTGCAGGGTAATGAAGTACAAATGAGACATTGCCACTTACCCACCTACCTGTTAAAAAGACAGGAATTTAAGGAATGGATAGTGGAAATTATTCAAGAGTTATTATGGAAGACAGACATTTCTTTATAAGTTATAATTAGTGAGTGGGATAAAATGAAAGTAAAGTTTAAAAATAGGGTAGAAATAAAAGAAAAATATGTTTAAGAAGTAACAAGAATTATGTACAAGGACTGACAAAGGTTAAAGTATTGCAGAATAAGGGGGATCTCAGAACACGAAGAGGTGCAGCAATGGAGTGCTAATGAGAAAATAAGGGAATATCTAGATAATATGCATGAGTTTAGAAAGGTTGTTGTTAAGCAACTTTTTGGATAATAACCCCAGAACTCAAAAAATTTTACCACCGATTACTTAAGCAACAGAAGGCAGAGATAGATGTTGCCCAACTTAGGGAGCCTATAACTAGAAAAACTAGAAAAATAACCAGGGATTCTGTACAGGTATTAGAGATATTTTGGAAATTTTATGAAAATCTGTAGAAAGTAGAAATTGAGAAAAAGCACAAATGGAAATATTTGTGGAAGACCTATTTATGCCAAGGTTATAGGCAGATGAGGCTCAATAGTTAACAGTTAAGACAGGAGGAGATAAGATAAAATTGGTGACATATTATCAATTTGCAAGAAAGTCTCCAGGAATAAAGAAGTTATGTATTACCATAATGTTCCATCTGTGTTGTCACTCTTCACTAATCCTGGTCTATGGGTTCTTGGAACCGACTGGACCATTTACTTCACCTTGTGCCTTTTAAACTCTTGAGCTAGGCTCTGCAATAATGCTCCTCTCTAAATTAACTCAGACCAAGTTTGCCTAAAATTGTGGCAGACAAACAGTAAATAATAAGAAGAGACCAGATATGTGTCCCTGTTATGAAGACAGTCCTGAGAGAATTCAACCACTAAGAGTCTCAGGTTGGGGTAAGGAGGGAGGGAATGTCAAGGATTAGTGAAGCTCGACAACACAGATGGAACATTGTGATAAGACATAACTTCTTTATCTGATGTTGTCAATCTTCATGTAATCCTTGACTATGGGACAGAGTCCCCAGCTACCTGAATCTTAGGAATTCTTACGGAAGAATGTTCCTAAGCACCATCAAATAGAATGATGCCCCTAGAAACCTGATCCAGTTTGTAATGAGTGATAAAGGTATGGGGAGAAGACCACATGGCTGCTGCACAAATGTCATCTAAAGAAGCTTTGGCATGAAAAACAGCAGAAGTTGCCACAACTCTAGTTGAGTGGGCTTTCACTGGACGTGGGAGGTGAAGTCCTTTTGAATGGCAGATAAATGTAATACAATCTTTGAGCCATTTAACTAAGGTAACCTTGGTAACTAGGTTACCTACAGAAAGTGAGGAAAAGACAACAAAAGGTTGGTCAGATCAGAAATCCTTTGTCCTCCGAAGATAAAATTGTAGTTGTCTGTGAATGTCTAGTAAATGCAGGGAATACTCCTTTAAATTGGAGACATTAGGAAAAAAGACAGGTAGCTGCAATCTTTGATTGATATTAGATTCTGAGACTACCTTCGGTAAAACGTATGGGTTAGTCCAAAGGGAGACCCTGCCTCTGTGAAATATTATGTAGGGTGGTTTGCAGGACAAGGCCTGAATTTCAGATACTCTTCTAGCAGATGTGATAGCTACTAAGAATAAAGTTTTCCAAGTTAGAATTCTACGTCACATGTTTCTGATGGTTCGAAAAGGGAACAACTAAGGAAGTGAAGAATTAGAAGTTATTTATGGATCCGCATCCGGATCGAACCGGCATGGTTTACCAGCTATGGATCCAAGCTCTCAGCTCCTTCCCTCACCATAATGCCCTGCTCTACCCTCATGACCTCATAAAGTATGAGAGATGAAGCCCGTGGCTGCTGCAAATCCAGAGAGAAACTTTAGAAAGAAGTGGTTTAAAAATTAAATTTAGCAAAAAGAAATAAAACAAACGGTCGGATTGCCTATGACCAGCAGTTCTGTTTAGATAAATCTAAGTTGCCTGTGAACATCTAAGGAGTGAAGCTTGTAGAAAGGACGGTTGGTCCTGAGGGTAACACGGTCCGGATAGGAAAGTACCTTAAGGAAAAAATTTTACACAACTGAGCTGACATGGAGAGAGTCAGAGACCAATGAATGATAATGAGTACGCGCCCAGTTACTTTGACTGTGGAACTGCTGGCACCATCGTTAAAAGAGTGGTTAGAAAGTCAACTTGCTGCGAGACTTTCCTTAGTGGGCGGTTTATGAGCTGCCACCTGTCCGAGGCCAAACAGCGGATGAATGAATTTCTTCTGCACCCGAGAGGCTTTTCTGAAGAACTTGACAACAGACATGTTGTCATTGAATCATAATTGTTCAAGGGAAGAAAAAGTCCTGAAGTGCTGTAAACGCTAGAGCACACTGCTCATCTCTCAGAACGCTGATAGGCCCGCACCTGAGCTGCAGATTTTGAACGAGAGGCTTTTAAACTCCTGTGTCTAACCTGGCCCCTATAAAATCTAAGAGCTGTGTGGGGCCAGGGTGATTTCTTTGTATTTATTGTAATGCCCAGAAAGGGAGCAAGATGGGTGGCTGCTAATACTGGTGAACACCCTGGGGGCTGTGGTGAGACCAAAGGAAGGACCCCGAAAAGGTAGTGACTGGCTCCCAGACTGGCTGGCGGAGGAGCCTCCTGGGCGCCTGTCCATCCAGGATGTGTAGTGCGCGCATCTTTGAGGTCCAAGAGAGAAAGGTCTAGAATGGGTCTAGTTCCCCCGCTTTTTGGCACTAAAAGAACCTGGAGCAACCCCAGGGTTGGTTTGCGCGCGGAGCCGTTCAGAGGTTCTCTCTGGACGAAGTTCCTGGGAGCCCCTCTACTCTGGGAGATGCAGCGTATTCTTTAATGAGATCTCGCTACATCTCATCCGACTCTTTTGCGGGGATGGACTGAGGACTCTCCTGAGCAAGTTCCGCCCTTACTCAAATGGGCACGGGTCGGAAGGTGGGCTGAGGATCCCATCGGGCCTCTAGGATAGGGCTCCATGGTGTCGTCCTTCCCACGCCCTGGTGGTAATGAGTCCCACAGGGGGTCGGCAGGAGGGGACACCCCAAGAGGTAGACGGGCCGCTTCAAATGCCTCCAAGAACACGGACTCGTCCGAGAATATCCTCTGGGGCGTCAGGAGGACTCGCAGCAGCAACCTGCTCCAGTGGGGATGGTGGGAAGCCTGACCCAGTGAGGGAGGAGCGGACGGAGAGGAAAATAAGTGCCGGGGTCCGAGACCTCAACAGGGCCCCTCCACTACAGCAGAGAAGGAGCAATCGGGTCGGTTTGTAGGTTGAGCCCCCAGTTGAACCTGAACCCCCAGGTGTTGGGTGTTCAGCCCCCTCTACACACACCGAGTGTGGCCATCAGCTGGGAGAAAAGCACTTAGCTTGAGAGAGCTTGAGAAACATCCGGTCACCATATCCTATCGGATCCATAACCCACAGGTTGCAGACAAATGAATCTCCTACTTCAGATCGAGTGTTACATCCCATGGAGCAATGGGCTTTAAAAGGAGGTCTTCACATTAGGGCTCCCTTTAAAAAGGCTTTACAAAGTTTATGTGACATAAGGGATGACCCTTCAAAACCCTAATAGAAATTAGAAATTGCAGCCAGATGGACTTTAATCGTAGAGGCAGAAGAACCAGTTTGATAGAGGTTAGCTAAAAAGTCCAAAACTTTATTAACATGGAATGTATAAGGTTAAGTTCATTTTTGAGAGCCCGTCTAGTGAATTTTTCCCATTTACTTTGATAAAGTTTACTAGTAGAAGGTTTATGATGGGCTACAATGATTTGGCAAATGGGCGAGGAAAGAGAAGAATGCCTGGCAATCATGGGAATTGGAGAAGCCACGCAATAAGCTTGAGATGATGGAGACTGGGATGAACCATTCCCTCTGGATGAGAGAGTAGATCTGGAACTGGGTCCAACATCCATGGTTTCTGGAGAAGGTGATGCCAAAGGAAGGGAAACCAAACTTGTCAAGGCCAAAATAGGGCAATAAGGACTATAGTTTTCTCCGACCTCTTGGATTTCCTTAGAAACTGGGATATCAGAGGGGTTGGGGAAAGGTGTAAAGAGAACCGGGGGGGGGCAATAGTGGAAAAGAGCATCTCTGGGTGACGCCCCCAAGTGGGGATTAGGGCAAAGTAATTGCTGCACTTGTTGTTCAGAGGGGATGCAAACAGATCGCAGCAAGGTTGGCCCCAGTTTTGAAAAATCAACTTTGTCACCACAGGATTGAGAGACCACTCATGAGGCATGACCACTCATGAGGCATGAGAATAGTCCTGCTCAGCTTGTCTGCTATCACGTTAGAACTCACCGGAATATGCGCTGCTGTGAGAAAGTGGTTGGAAGAATTCACCCATTGCCAAACTCTGAGGGCTTCTTGACACAGTGGGTAAGATTTGGTTCCTCCTTGTTTATTGATGTACCAGACTACTGACATCTTGTCCATCTGAATTGTTACTGTTCCTAGAGGAAGGGAATCTTGAAATGCTTGTAACTCTAAGAGCACTGCCCTCACCTCTAGAATACTGATGTGCAAGTTGGCCTCCAGTTGAGACCAAGTGCTTTGGACTGTTCTTCCCAGATAATCCTCCCCCCACCCTGTCTGGGAAGCGTTCATGGTCACTATGGCTTGGGGTTGTGGAAGAATTAATGGACGTCCTGAAAGAATCTCATTTTAGTGGAGCCACCATGATAGGTCTTGTTTGCAGCGATTGGTACTCAAGATGTGGTGTGACAATGGCTGATCTATCAGAGATCACTGTGAGGCTAGCAGCCATTGTTGGGTTCACATGTGATACCTGACTAAAGGAACTAGAGTGACTGAGGCTGCCATCGAGCCTAATGCTTGTAGGACCAATCTGGCTGGAACACTTTTGTTATGGACAATCTGTCTGACCTGAGATCTGATCCTTTGTAGTCTTTCTAATGGGAAAGAAGAAAGACCTGCGACAATATCCAACAGGGTTCCAATGAATTCTAATTGTTGTGAAGGTTGTAAATTTGACTTTTTGTAATTTATTGAAATGCCTGTAGAAGCACAAAGATACAGAGTGTAATCTAGTGCCCATTCTATCTGATGGCTGGTGGCAGCGGTAAGGAGTCAGTCGTCAAGATATGGAAAAAACACAAAATCCTTGCAGTCTGAGATGAGCTGCTACCACCGCCATGCATTTGGTAAACACCCTGGGGGCTGTGGTGAGTCTAAAGGGCAGTGGTCTGAGCTGAAAATGACTGGCTCCCAGCCAGAAGTGCAGGAATCTCCTAGAGAGGTTGTCCATTTTTATGTGGGAATACACATTCTGAAGATCTATAGAGCACATCCAATCGTCTTTTTCCATGAATGGAGGTATAGACTGTAATAAGACCATCCGAAATTTGGTTTACTGAACTGCCTTGTTAAACTGGCTGAGATCCAAAATGGGTCTCCAGTCCCCTGTTTTTCTGGGCACTAAAAAGAATCTTGAGTAAAATCCGGATCCTGTTTGGTCTTGTGGAACTTTTTGGATGACTCTTTTTTTGAGTAGTTTTTGAATTTCTACTACTGCTGCTTCCCAGTGACTGGGTGGAACATCCAGGAGTCTTTTTTTGGGGTTTTGGACTTGAAGAATGTGGAATATCATAACCTCTGGAAATGATTCCCTGCACCCATTTGTCCAATGTTATCAGTTGCCAGGGGGATTGGTGCAGGGATGATTATCCCCTGACTGCCTCCAAAGGAAGACAATCAGACCTCCATTTAGGAGTGCTGGTTTTGTGGGTCAGCTCTGCCTCTAGGGCAGCATCTTCCATTATTATTTCCCCCTCTGGCCCAGGAGAAGTCTTTGCCATGTTTATCTTGGAAAGGCCCTTGGGACTTCTTAAACCATAGCCTCCCACTTCTCTGGTTCCTGCAGTAGGGCCGTTGAGGAATGAAGAAGCATACGCCAACGTGTGTCTTTAACCTTAGGACCAAATAGAGAAGATCCATCAAATGGATCATTGATGAATGACAATTTAAATGGCTCCACAAAGTCACACACGCGCATCCAGGTGTGTCTTCTAATGGCTACGCCTGAACTTGCTGCCCTTGTTGACTCTTTGGCTGCGTGGGCAAACAGCCTCATGGACAAGTTGGAAACTGCTTTAAGGGTGGCGAGCTGAGAAGTAATTTTGTCTTGTACCTCTTCAGCTACTGCTCCTGAGAGAGTATCCGAGAGCTCTTTGATCAGATCCTTCTGTAGCCTAAGTAAAATGCACCACATAGTTTAAAGAACTGAGAGCAAAGGTTGATGAAGTGTAAGCGCACTTCCCGAATATATTGGATGGATACCAGGATTTTCCACAGCAAGTTCCTTCTTTGTGGCTGCTGCTACCACCATGGCGTCTACCATGTATGCCCTTGGCCCAATGTTGCTCTTCCTTGGGGGGGGTGGAAAAGATCAGGCCAGGTCTCTTGAGGATCAGTTCAATGGAGTCAGGCATCTTCCATGCCCGCTGCTCAATCAGCTTAATAAGCCTGTCAGCGGGTGGAGAGATCCAAGAGCTAAAGGGCTGGGCATGAAAAGCCTCAAGGTATACCGACTCCACCAAAGAAGGCAGGAGGGAAGACCAGTCAACCTTCTGTTTCAGGATTTCCAGGATGTTCCCAAAGGAAACATCATCAGGGAGTGACCCTGGAGAACCTTCTCCTTCATTAAAGTCAGTATCCTCAGTGAAAGACTCCTCTGTGGAGTCTAAGTGCTTCCTCTTGCACTTTTCCTTCACAGGTACTTCCTCATGGGGGGGGGTTCTAGGGAAGTAACTGATGGAAGCTCTGGTCAAGGGAAAGTAGAAATTTTGCCCGACAGGGATGGCAGAGACTGTGAGTCCACAATGGACAAGGCCTCCTCCATGATTCGGAAGGTGGCCTCCCACCATAGAGGGATGGGAGCCTAGAACCGAAATAGACTTCTTAGGAACCCTGGTCCCATCCCGCACCAAGGAGACGACCACAGAAACCAAAGCCTGGGTCGATCCAGTGAAAGCTGAGGCACTGAGAGTCATGGAAGGCTCCAAAATTAATGAAGTCGATCCATGCCCCCTGGAACCGGCCCCAAAGTCTCAACACTGGGAGGCCTCCAGTTCTGAAAAAATGGAGGAGTTCAAGGCACTCCTCGGTTCCAAAGAAGAGGTTCTTACCAGAACTGAGGCAGTAGTAGCCAAGCAGATCAGTGCATTGGGCTCCAATGACTCAATATGAGTTGGAGGAGGAAAAAGAAGTGGTGTCATAACAGGACCAGTCCCAGTGATAATCCCCTTGCCATCAGGAGCTGATCCACCAGTCTTATGATGTCCAATTCTGAGTGACTCTTAATGGATTGAACAGAAGATGCAGGAGACCTAGGGGGTTTCGGATTGATAAAGGAACTTGGAGGACAGTTCTTGAATGGGTCAATCAAATGTGAGTATATGCTCCTTGGTAAAGGAGGCAAATCTGAGTGCTCTGGTACCAATACACTTTCAGGTGCTGAATCTGATGCTTTAGTAGATGCTGAGTCCTTTTTGCCATTGGGTGCCGAAGGAACTTTTGACACCGAAGGCTATTTCAATACTTTTTTAGGCGGTTCTGAGGAAGTACTTGGAACTGAGTAAGGTCTCTTTCTGAGCTTAGAAGAAGAGATGGAAGAGGAGGATGAACCGGCTTTGGTGCTGGACCCAGAAATGGCCTCTTCGGAATCCCATTTTACTAAACCTTTCAAAATAAGTTTGTTTCCTCTGCTCAGTAAGAGTTCTGGCGGAGAAACCATGGTATATAGAAGAGTTCTACTGTAAATGAACTACTCCCAGACAATATATACATGAAACATGCCCAAGCAGAATTGGGCATTTTCCTCTCACACTTCTGACATATTTTGAATCCAGAAGTGCCCTTAGAAGGCTTAGAAGGAGTGTCTGATTTTTCAGCCATGCGAAGCAGAGACAAGTCACAGACACACACACACACACACACACACACACACACACACACACACACACACACACACACACACTCTCTACTAACAGGTATAAAGGGAGAAAGAGAAAATGGAAGGAAAATACCAACTAAGGTATTCAAGAAATACCTAACCAGTAAGAAAGAGTACCAACAATGGTACGTGAGAGAAAAACTACCAATGGTAGAAAAAAGAGATACAAATAAAAAAACACTAAGAAGATAAAGTGAGAAGAGTGGGTAGAAGGTTAAGTAATCAGAAGATAGTTTTAAGCAGTATAAGGAAGATAACAAGGAAAAAAATTACTTTAATCAGAAGACAAAGCTCGAGAGCAGGAAGACAAAGCTCGAGAGCAGTAGTACACGTCTGACACATGAAGTGGCAAATGAGATCTGAGGTAATTTAAAGAGGATTATTATGGTAGAGCCTAGCTCGAGAGTTTGGAAAGCACGGGCTGAAGTAAATGGCTGAGTCAGTTCCGAGGCTAGGAACCAAACTCATAGGATTATGTGAAGACTGACAACATCAGATAGATGGTTTTCCTGTGGAAGTCGGAAAGCTAGGAGGGAAGAAAGTGTTAAAGATCTGGAAGGTTTTGTTTAACAGTATTTTAAAAGGAGGGGAGCACCAACATCCTGGAAGAAAGCTGCATTGGCTGTAATACCCAAAGACAGAAAAGCCCCAGCTTCATTTCAATTTTAAATCATAATTATAAAGTGTTTATGTCTATAGTAGCTAAAAGAATAGCAAAAGTATTGCCAAAATTGATAGATATGTATCAATGTAGTTCTGTGGAGGGGAGACAAACAGTTGACAACATTAAAAGAAGAACCTGATGATCCAGATGGAAGCAACATGAAAGACAATACTGCTGTTGTCAGCAACAACAAGAACAAATAACAGTGAATCCCAGCTCTACTTTCTTTACCTTAAAAGTTTATTCAGCTCAATTAAATTTCTCTAGCGCCTCGGCCACAGCCTTTACAGAGTAAAACATTGTAGCTTCTAAAAAGATCACAATATATACAAAACAAGCTAATTAATTCAATTAAACAATCAATTAATTTAAGTATACAAATTGGAATGCTTAAAGTCGCAGTACTAAATAAGGCTTTGCCAATTGCATTCTCTATTCAAACCATATGGAAATAAAGTACCATATTTCATAATTAAAATAGACTCTTTTTGTCTTAATATATTCTTTTGATGTTCCATATTATTATAATAAAGGGGTACATGTTCCAATATAGTAACTTTCATGCAATCAATGATACCATGATGTACAGTGTTAAAATGTTCAGCAATGGGACTATTAAATTTTTTATTTTTCACATCTCTAACATGTTCTTTAATTCTATCTGCTAACATTCTCTTAGTTTCACCAATATAATATTTATTACATGAACAAAAAATAACATATATTATTCCTTTACTCAAACAGGAGTATCTAGCTCTAGTAGTAAAGTTTTTCTTATTAATCTTTTCCACCTCAGTAACTATATATATTATATATATATATTATGCCAATTCAAGGAAAAGGGGATGGTCGAATTCAGAACGCCATAGAGACTCGGGCGATGGACGATATAAAAAAGGTAGATGGACATAATTTGATTAGTGGTACTCTAACTACTAGTTATGTTGTCAATTTGTCTAACTATAATTTTGATAATGTAGAACTATCAATTTTGGAAAAAGGGCTTAAATTTGTGCCTACCTGTTTTCCTAAAAAACATGAGTTAAAGATAGAATTATTTCAGTTGTGTCGCAAGATGAATTTGAAAGAATATTTTTTCAGACTAAACCAATGTTCTAATAATGATGTTAATTGTCTTACTGGGCAGCTATCTATGAGCGATACTGAAAGCGATGAGAGCTTTTATTCTTGTCTCTCGGATGATGAAAATGAAAGCAATGCTTATACTATATTAGACACAAGTATGCTTAAAACTAGTAGCTCTTTTTTACCACCTTGTAAAAATTCAAATATACAGAAGTTTGACTCTATGCTAAATATTATGTTGGACAAAGAACTGGAAAATTTTATGAGACAAAAATATTGTTACAATTTAACAAAAACAGAATGGAATAAATTACAGTTATTGAGTAAAAATAATAATATAGTCTTTAAACCGTCAGATAAGGGGGGTAAATTGGTTGTCTTAAATTCTAATGATTACTTTAATATGTGCATGAAACATCTTGACAATGAAGCTGTATACCTTAAGATAAGTAGTTCTCATTTGAAGAAAGCAGAAGTTGAATTTAATGCTTTATTGCATAAAGGCATTAGGTTACATTATTTTACTAAATTTGATGTTGATCGTAAAATAATAATTAAAAATAATAAGATAGCAAAATTTTTTTGTTTGCCTAAGGTCCATAAAAATTTGGAAAGACCACCTGGTCGTCCTATAGTGTCAGCTTATGGTTTTTTCACTTACAACTTATGCACTTTATTACACGAAATTTTGCTCAAATTGGTTATTTTATTACCTTCGTATATTAAAGACTCCTACGACTTCCTTCAAAAAATTAAGGATATATATTGGGTAGAAGGAATGTATTTTATCACTGTTGATGTAGTGAGTCTATATACGAATATTTCCCATGTTTTGGGCTTGGAAGCTATTAAATTTTTTTGGGTGAGAGTCCCAAAACTTATTATATATTAGAATTGGTTGAATTTTGTTTAACTAATAATATTTTTGAATTTAATGGCGTATTGTATAAACAACTCATGGGAACAGCTATGGGAGCTGCTTTTGCCCCGGCTTATGCGAATTTATTTATGGGACTGTTTGAAAATGAATTTCTTTATAGACAACAATTTTTCAGAAAGTATGTCATTAAATATTATAGATTTATTGACGATTTAATTTTCATCTGTAATGGCGGTTTCAATTTTTCAAGACAATTTATTGATGAATTAAACAATAATAATTTTGGTATTAGTTTTAGTGATATACAAATGGGTTCTCAAGTAAATTTTTTGGATATTACTCTTGAGGGCATTAATTATCAACCAATACATACTGGTATTTATAGAAAATTTAATGAAATTAGCTGGAAAATGTGTGGCAATAGTTGCCACCCCTCCCATACTCTGGCAGATATTCCTTATGGAGAATTTATTAGAATTAAAAGGTTAAATACTGATATTAAATTGGCTTATGATGAAGCCCTTAAGGCAGCTAACATGTTTATAGCTAGAGGATATAACTTAATAGATGTTGAGAATAGTTTTGATAAAGTATTTAAAAATAGTAATGTTACAAATAAATTTGTGAGTAGGTATAATTATAACAGATACAATAGAAATAAATCAAATGAAGAAAATATGTTTTTTGTTAAAAAATACACTAATTTTTCTTGTACTATTAATGGATTGATTAAACAGTACTGGAATTTTATTAAAAAAGAAATTGTTTCTTTACAAAATACCAAGTTGGTTATATCCTATAAAAAAGGTAAAAGCCTTCAAGACTTCTTGGTACATAGTATATATAAGGAACCTAAGACTAATATGTTAATCAACATTAATGTTATAGGAACCTTTCCTTGTGGCAACTGTTCCATTTGTAAGTATATAGTTACTGAGGTGGAAAAGTTTAATAAGAAAAACTTTACTACTAGAGCTAGATACTCCTGTTTGAGTAAAGGAATAATATATGTTATTTTTTGTTCGTGTAATAAATATTATATTGGTGAAACTAAGAGAATGTTAGCAGATAGAATTAAAGAAAGTACAGTTTTGTACCTACCATAAATGTAGATGTCCGAGAGGTATGCATCTGCAGTCCTAACAAATGGGTTGTCCTGCCTCAGGCAGCCCTTCGCTCGGCCGGATTCCAAAGTCTGGGTCTGGCCTTGGCTGATGTCGCACTTCACCCGACGTCATAGCTGCAGTTCAGCGGGTATAAAGGCATCAGCCAACGCCATTTTCCTCAGTGTTTCTTGCCCCAGATGCCAGGTGCCCTCTAGGAAGGCTAAATTTGGATAAATGTAAATGTTTCCAAATAACAGAGAGCAAATAAAAAATAAACATGTATATACATATATACAAACAAATACACCATAATAGATTCCCCCAGCTAGCTACAAGATGGGCAAATACCCTAGGAGTACCACAGAGGGGAAGGAGGGTGGGTAATCCTGACTGCAGATGCATACCTCTCGGACATCTACATTATGGTAGGTACAAAACTGTACTATGTCCTTCAAGGATGCATCTGCAGTCCTAACAAATGGGTAGAATACCATAGCCAAACTGGGGGAGGAGGTACTAATAAGATTATGGTGTAGTTAAGATCCCTTGCAAAACAGCAGTGGCAAAACCTGCTCGGGATCTGGAGTATAAGGGTAGATTATAATGCTTGGCAAATGTATGCACGGAGCTCCAAGTAGCAGCCTCTAAAATGTCTTTGGTAGCCACTTCTCATAAAAAAGCTGTAGTAGTGGCTGTAGCCCTTGTGGAGTGAGGTCTGATGTTTTCTGGAGTTGTCTTTCCATGATAAGAGTAACAAAATCTAATGCAATTTCCTATCCATTTTGAGATTGTCTGATTTGAAATTGCTTTTCCTTCCATTCCTGTTGCATATGCTACCAGTAGCTGGTCAGTTTTTCTATTGTTCTTGGTTCTGTCCAGGTAGTAGCGCAATTGCCTATGCACATCCAAGGTATGTAGTAATCTTTCTCCCCTGTTCTGTGGGTTGGGGAAGAATGTAGGTAGGTGGATAGCTTGGTTTAAAGATACCCTGGAGACCACCTTTGGCATAAAAGTAGGATTAGTTCTCATGGACACTCTATCTTGATGGAAGATAAGGAAGGGCTATACTGCCATTAATGCCTGTAATTCAGAAACCCTTCTTGCTGAAGTGATTGCAAGCAGGAAAGCAGTTTTCCATGATAAGTACTGTAATTCTGCTATTGCTGCTGGTTCAAAAGGAGGGAGTGTCAACTTTTCTAGCACAAAGTTCAAGTCCCATGTAGGCAATGGTGGTTTCCTTGGTGGCTTTACATTTTTAATTCCTCTCAGAAACTGCCTGAGTAGAGGATGAGAGAAGACTGGAGGGTCCATGTTGTATTCTGCTGAAATAGCTGACGCATGAATCTTAATGGAAGAATAGGACAGGCCATTGTGGAAAAGCTCTGCTAAGTATTCCAGGATGTTAGCTATGTTTACCAGTGACACATTTTCTCCTTTTGCTGCACTCCAAATGAGATATCTTTTCCATTTTGCTGAATAAGTTTTCCTTGTTGAGGGTCTGCGAGCCTCCAAGATAATGTCTTTAACCCTTTGAGATAAATCTGGGTTATTTTGTCTTATGCAATGTTCCAAGCAGCTAGCTGCAGCGTTTTCAAGTTTGGATGCAGGGTTTTGAAGTTGTTCTGTGTTAGCAGTAAGGGAACTAGGGGCAGAGGCCATGCTAGTTCCCGAGACATACTCCTCAGTAATGGGTACCAATGCTGCCTAGGCCAGTCTGGAGCTATCAGGATGATCCTTGGGTGGTCTTCTTTGATCTTCAATAGCACCTTGTGCATCAAAGGAAGAGGTGGGAATGCATATGCTGTCAGGTTTTCCCAACTGAAAGATAGGGAGTCCACCTTCCAAGCAAGTGGGTGGTATGTCCTTGTGCAGAATTTTTTCAATTGGTGGTTGTGTGGGGATGCGAATAAGTCTATTTCTGGTAGTCCCCATTTCCTTGTAATGGATTTGAAGATGTCTGGATGCAGCATCCATTCGTGGGCATCCGTGGTAGTTCTGCTTAGGATGTCTGCTAGTATATTTTCTTTTCCTGGCACAAATATTGCCTGGAGCTGAATGTTGAGGCTCAGGGCCACATTCCAGAGGTCCATTGCCATCCGGCATAGAGGATATGAATGTGTGCCTCCCTGTTTGTTGATATACCACATAACTGTGGTGTTGTCCGTCCTTATCAGCAATTGACCCTGTTGAAGAAACGGTCTGAATGTCTGAATTGCCAGTTTTACTGCCAGCATCTCCTTTTGATTTATGTGTAGGTTCAGCTGGTCTTGAGTCCATAAGCCTTGTATGCACTTGTCCAGCATGTGTGCCTCCCAACCGAGGTCTGAGGCATCCGTGGTGATAGTCTGGCTTGGTTGAGGGCTGTGGAAGGGCAGTCCTTTGTTCAATTGACAGGCCTGAGCCCACCATCGGAATTCTTGCTTCAGGCATGGAATTATTGGAATTTGGGTTTCTAGGCTGTGCTTGTGCTGAGACCATAAATTCCTTAGGTACCATTGCAACTTCCTCATATGCAGTCTGGCATGTGGAATCAATATTATGCAGGATGCCATGTAACCCAGGGCTTGCAGGACTTTCCTTGCTGTTAGCTGGTTCTGCGTTGTTAATGCCATGAAATAGAGAGGAAGGTGCTTCTGCTTTTCTGCTGTGAGGGATGCCATTTGATTTGATGTGTCCAGTTCTGCACCCAAGAAAGTTATCCTTTGGGATGGTATCAGCCTTGACTTTTTTATATTGACTGTGTATCCCAGGGCTTGCAGTAGATGAATGACCTTTTCAAATCTTTTGCTAATTTGTTTTGTTGTCTGCTTGTAACAGGCAGTCGTCCAGGTAAGGGTAAATTTGAATTCCCTGAAGCCTGCAATGAGCAATTACTGATGCCAGGCATTTCGTGAATACTCTGGGTGCAGTAGATAAGCCAAAAGGCAATGCTGAGAATTGATAATGCTCTGATCCTGCAAGAAATCTGAGGTATCTTCTGCAATTTGGTCGTATGGGGACATGCAGGTATGCCTCCTTGAGATCTAGAGTTACCAGGGTCAGCATCTTGAATTTTGGAACAATGAGATATGTGTTCAGAGCGGACAGGTCGAGAATAGGTCTCCATTGGTTTTCTTTTCTTGGCACCAGGAAAAGTCTGGAGTAAAATCCTTGCCCTTGTTCCATAGACGGTACCTTTTCTATAGCTCTCATCCTTATTAAGTGGTCTATTTGTTCTAGAGCGTTTGTCTTTTGATTTGGAGGTAGGTTTGGCATTCCTCTCTTCCTTGGTAGAGTATGGAAGTGAAACCTGTAACCTGTAACCTTTGTCTATTGTCTGTAAAATCCATTTGTCTCCTGTAATGTAATGCCAGTTTACTGAAAATAAGGCTAGCTTTCCGCCTAAGGGTGCTTCTAGTTGTTCCCTGGTAGGCGGTTTCAGAGCCAAGTCACTGTGATTGTCCTGTGGAAGTGGTAGTGGCTGGATCTGTGGCAGTACTTCGCTGGTTGTTAGGCTGCCACTGACGTCCCCTGTAGGCACCTCTGGATTGACCTCTGCCTCTTGGGCGCCTATTCCTGCCTCTCTGTGCTCTGGTGGTGTCTGGAAAGGACCAATTCTTGGAAGGCCAGTTCCTACTAAACCTTGGAGGCTGGACCTGTAAGAAATCCTTGACTGTCTGGACAGATTTTGCTTTCTCTTCCACCTTCTTCAGCACCTGCTGTGCAGGGGAGCCAAACAAATTGTGTTTATCCATGGGAGCATCTAGGAGCTTTGATTTTACATGGTCTGGTAAGGACTGCTCTTTTAACCATGCATGCCTTCTGATCACTGTACCAGTCATAGCTGATCTAAAGGAAGCCTCCAGTGCATCATAGCCGCATTTTAAGGAATGATTACTGACCTGCTGAATGTTATGTACCATTTCCTGAACAGACTTTCTGTCTAATGGTTCAGGCGAGGACAGTTTTTTAGTTAACTGATCTAACATAAATTCCTGATACTGAATCATGTGGAATTGACAGTTTAAGGCCCTAGCCGAAAGAGTAGCAGAAGTATAAACTTTTTTACCCCATCTCTCTAAGGCCCTAGATTCCCTTTCAGAGGGGAGGGGGTTTTTGGCAGAGGTAGCTGCTACAGCCTTGGGGCCCTGTGAAATAGTTTCAGGATCTGCAAAAGGAGCCTTATACAAATGATAATGTGTGTCCGGAACCCTGAGGTATCTGTCGGGCTTAGCAGGGGCCGGAGGAAGTGAATCAGGAGCAGTACAAGCATCATTAAATGCATCATCCACAACTGTAAGTACTGGAGGAATGGCTAAAGGCCTATGCTGTGGCAAATGCAAAAAGGTCCTAAGCCTTTTCCTAGAGTCTGAAAAATCCTGGCCCTGCCATTGAAATTGTTCCCTCATAGCATGCAAGGTTTCCCCAAAAGAAAATTCCTCAGGCGGAGAGGCAGAAGGAATGGAGTCTTCTGCGTCAGAGTCCTCATAAGGAGAATAATGGCCTTCTGGAGGGTTTGTATTTTCTGAATCATCAGAGGAGTAATCTGTAGAAACTGGCTCAGGGGGCTCTGCTCTAGGCCTCTTCTCTGGAGGTGGGTGAGAGGCCCTGTCAGGGTGAGGCTGGGATCCCCTGATCAAAGAAATGAGATCCTCTGCTAGACTAAGCATTTGAGTACTAGAGCTAGGCCTGTGAGAGGGGGTCTTAGCAGGCACAGTCTTGGTTGATTTTGCTGCTTTAGCCCTGGCAAAAGCCTTAATTGACATGGATGCAGGGGGCCTAGCAGCTCCACGTGCAGGAGTAGATATATCTAAAGGGATAGTATCAGATAAATCCTGTGAACCTGTAAGAGCAGGTGGAATTTCAGTAGCAGATTCAGCCATGCTGGATGAGGCCTCGGTAGGAGGCAAGCTTTCGGCCGAAGGAAGAACCGAGGACTCGGTTTCAGCCGAAACCGAGACACTCACAGTTGACTTAACCGCGGTTTCGGCCGAAACCGCGGACCGCGAGTGTCGGTCCTTTTCCTTGTGCTTTTTAGCTAATTGTGAAGTCGGAGTCTCCGACGGCATGTTGTAAGCAAAAGCGGAGCCGAAAAACTCCTCTGCAAATTCCGACCGACGTCTAAGTGTCCGTCGGTTGAAAGAAGCACAGGCTAGACAAGCTGCTACGTCGTGGTCTGGGCCTAAACAAGGTAGGCAGTAAGAGTGGAAATCTTTATGAGGTATTTGTTTCCCACAAGTTAAACAGTTATTCACTTTTTCTGACATCGGCTGAGGCAAGAAAGAGTCCCCAACGGGGTACTTAGCTTTTTAGAAGTCTTCGGTAGTAGCAATCTCTGGTTCTGACCGACCGGCACTTGCGAACAGCTTCTGCTTCGGGCGCCACGCAGCAAGAACGACTGGGGAAAATGGCGTCGGCTGATGCCTTTATACCCGCTGAACTGCAGCTATGACGTCGGGTGAAGTGCGACATCAGCCGAGGCCAGACCCAGACTTTGGAATCCTGCTGACCGAAGGGCTGCCTGAGGCAGGACAACCCATTTGTTAGGACTGCAGATGCATCCTTGAAGGACATCATGTTAGAGATGTAAAAAATAAAAAATTTAATAGTCCCATTGCTGAACATTTTAACACTGTACATCATGGTAGCATTGATTGCATGAAAGTTACTATATTGGAACATGTACCCCTTTATTATAATAATATGGAACATCAAAAGAATATATTAAGACAAAAGAGTCTATTTTAATTATGAAATATGGTACTTTATTTCCATATGGTTTGAATAGAGAATGCAATTGGCAAAGCCTTATTTAGTACTGCAACTTTAAGCATTCCAATTTGTATACTTAAATTAATTGATTGTTTAATTGAATTAATTAGCTTGTTTTGTATATATTGTGATCTTTTTAGAAGCTACAATGTTTTACTCTGTAAAGGCTGTGGCCGAGGCGCTAGAGAAATTTAATTGAGCTGGGTTGGGAGGGTGGCCTAATGGTTAAGGTGTATGCCTTACAAACACAAGGTGTGGGGTTTGAGTCTCACAAGGGATGATTGGCTAGGCTTAAAATGGCTTGCAAGGGCAGTTAGCTTAGTACTAATCTATGAACCTATGAACCTATAAGGTAAAGAAAGTAGAGCTGGGATTCACTGTTATTTGTTCTTGTTGTTGCTGACAATACTGCTGTTGTTTTTGGGTCTTGATGCAAAGAAAGCATTTGAAAGAGTAAGATGGGATTTTATTCCTAGGGAAAGAGAAGCATTTGCATTCCTTGATACAATAATAAGGTTAATTATAAAGATATATGAGGGATTGGAAGCAAACATTAAAGTGGGAGGTCTCCTTTCTGATAAGTTGTGTCTGAACACTGGAACCATGCAGGTCTATCCTTTTTCCCCTTTGTTATTTGCATTGCATTTAGAGCCACTAGCAAAGAAAATAAGGGATTCATAAACTCAAGGATGTAATTGTTAGGGTAATCAAGAAACGTCTATATTTACAAATGACATTATTTTGTAAGTGACAAATCATCTAATTGTTGTGACATTATTTTGTACCTGATAAATCATCTAATTGTTGTGGAACATTCTGAGACAGTTTTTGTGTTTTTTCAGGATACAAAATTAATGAAGGCAAAACAAAGGCTGTAGCTGTAAGCTATGTACCCATACATGAACTAGTTTAGCAACACCCATATTTTTGGGGACATGATAAAATGAAGTATTTAGAAGTATGTATTAAAAAGGGTTCTGTTATGAAAGCTAATGATATTTGGGAAGACATTAAATAAAAGATAATGCAAAAACTGAGAAACTGGAAGTTCTTTGTCATGGGTATGGACAGCAAGATGCAAGCAGTGTAAATGTTTCTAGTCCCTTTAGTTTTATGTATAGGTCAGGCACATTTTTATCAAATAGAGGAGAAGTTGTGGACAGTAATTAATAAAGGATTGAAGGACTTTATATGAGAGGGGAAGAGGGCATAGGTCAAAGTGGCATAAGTCAATCTTTCCAACAGAACAAGGTAGTTTAGGATTACATGATTTGAAGAGATATTTTAGAGCTACACAATTAAGGCTCATATACGTGACACGAGCAGAAAGCTATAATTCAAAGTAGAAAGGGATGATGATGATGATGGTGATGACGATGAAGAGAGGAAATTTAAGAAGTAAGGACAGAATGGGATTTTGGATGGTGATCCTTAAGAAGAATAACAGCCATACAGAATATTATATTCCTAAGGTAGCAGAAAGTGTTCTAAGAACTAAGTAAACACAAGCATGGAAAAAGGAAATTCTACCAATAAGGCTGGTTGCAACTGGAGGTACACAGAATAGGCAAGAAGGAACTGGAATTTACTGGAGAAAACTGAAAACTGGTAAAGGAACCAAGGTATTCAGAGCAAATAACTAGAAAAGGAAGAGTAATAGAATGGGAATAGGATGAGAAGACATTTGAATTGGAGACTAGAGATTTCCTTCCCCATCAGGAACTGATATCAGAGTATAGGCAAACAGAAAGGGATAAGGGGAATTCTAAGTGAAATACCTGCTCTGGTAGAATATTTCACTGAATCTAGAATAGAAGCTGCTGTTAAAAAAGAGAAAATTAGTATTGCATATAAAATGTTGCATAACTATAGGCATCAAACACAGGAGGTTAGAACATTTTGGGAAGAGAGATTACATGAACAATTCTCAAGGAAATAATGGGAGGACTCATGTATCTATCCATCCATCCATCCTTCCACAGCCCTTTTTTTCCATTTATGCACGTGAGGTTGAGATGTCACCCAAACAGTGACAATCATCTAAAGCAGAGGTGTAGACCACCAGGTAGCTAGCCCTGCCATGCAGGAGTATACATGTATAGCTCCCAAATATGCAACAAAGTCTGGAAGATTTAGAATGTTTGCTTTTAAGTGTTTGCATAGGTATAGATGGCAAATGCTGGAGGTAGGACAGGAGAGGAAAAGGTAACTGCAAACATATTGTTTGGGAGTGTTTGAGTTGGCAGACTTTAAAATTTCCCTACAGAGTACTCTGTCAGCAATATTGGGTGTGCAAAAGGGTGCAACTAAGGAAATGATTTTTTTGACTTGAGATACAAGATCTCAATTGCCTAGACATTGCAAAGACTTGCTAAGTTTAATTCTGGTGGCTGATAAAAAAACAAACAAAAAAAACAATTACTAGAAGATGTAACTCAAAGTCTAAGCTAACTGTATTTGAAATAACAAATACTGTAACAGAAATAAATGAACTGGAAGTGGGATCTTCAGAAAAGGGTGAGCAAATTACATAGAAAAAAGGGAGATTGTGGAAATAATACATATAGAATAATATTTTGGAGTTCTGGTGTGAGGTTTAAGGGAAGGTAGAAATTGGTCGATTTTATATAATGCCGGACTGACAATAACTGTACAGAAAAATATATTTAATATATAACGTTTATAACTGCAAACATAACATGATTTGTTTTCTTTAATACAAATTAATGTTTGCCTGTGTCTAATAGTTCAATAAATGTGCTAAAAAATAAAAAAAAATACTTGCTTAACTGCAGTCTTCCTAAACTAATGCATATTATGCAGATACTCCCTTATTTTCTCTGTTGCACTCTGTAAAACTTTAACATTTTTCAGCCTCTGTAAGTAATTCCTCTCATTTCTTAACAATAACTTTTTCTCTTTCATTTCTACACTATTTTTGAACTCTGTTTTCATTTTATTCTCCTCCCTAGCTATACCTTCTGAAAATATTTCTATCCTCCCTAGTGACTCTCATATAATTTCCACTACCCATTCCCTACACTTCTCTCTTTTTAAGGGGTAGGTGGCAAAGCAGCAATGTCTCATTTTTACTTCATTAAACAGTGGTGGTGGTGCTGCGGTAGCATTGCCGCCTCACTGTAAGACGTTGGTCTGTTCGATTCTCAGCTACAGCGTCTTCTGTGTGGAGACATGCGTGAATGGACGTACCTTCGTTGAAGGTTGTGTGTCAGGGCTGGCAACTCGGCATGTAAAAATCTACTGCCAATCATTAGTGGACCGGAAATCTGCTGTGGCGACCTTTAACCGGGATAAGCCGAAAGACACAACAACCATGCATCTTTAAGTTTTTATTGGTGCATGGTCTAAACTAGTTACTGGATGTGTGCTGAAGCTTACAATTAAATGCATGTGCTCCTGTGAAATATAATTTCTCTCTACTCTAGCCCAGTTACTGTACCCTGGGGAATAATATATAAACTCTGCCTGAGTTCTTACTACTGACTTCACAGCTTCCAACCAAATACTTGCATAAATCTATCCTCTTTTGCTATATTCTCCCTTCTAGGTCCTCCTGATAAATACTCAATATTGCAAATCAAGTTCCAGTCCTCATCTGTAAGAATTATTCCTTGCGGAAAGCTGATTACTTCTTCCAATATATATTTTAGCTCCATAATACCAGTTTTTGGTGGAATATCAGTACATGTTGCAATCATTCTTCATTTTCAATAGCCCCTTACTACCACAGATCTTCCATTACTGTATTTTTCTCTTCTACCACTACTGGAGCCTCTCTAGCAATTAGTATAATTACTCCCCTTTTCCTTTGTTCCTGATATTCTACTGAATATCCATCCTGAAATCAATTCTTTGTTAAGTTTGCATGCTCATTTCTTTGCAAATTTGTTTCCTGCAGCATTTCTATTTGTAATCTGCATTTCTTAATATTATTCAATACCTTTTCCTTTTGGTCTATACCTGTAAGGCCATTTACATTCCAATATAATATGGATAGCATAGCCATTGTGATACAAAGCTTTTTGTTCCCACCTATTATATATGACAGCTTTTAAAGTGTATTTCCAACTTCGGTGTTAGATGCATACAGTAATGTCTGGCAGGCTGATCTTTATACAGTTGTTTCTTCTCATCTCCATTTCAACCTATGATGTATTTTTCAAGACTTTTTGTTTTAATGAAAACCCTCAAACAAAAAATTAAACACATTTTCAGAACACCCCATCCCCTATTATCTCGGAACAAACACACAGACTATGTACATATTAAAAAATGAAGTTTAACTCTTCAGATAGAAAAAAAATTGCTCCAAATTGACAGCTGTACCCACACGCATTATCTAAGCTAAAATTAAAGATATCTAAGCTAAACTGCATGCTACAGCCAGTGTTCCCACTTACAATGATTGTTGTCTATTCCCTTCACAGAGGTGAAAAAACAGCTTGTATGCTTTTAGCAAACATTAACTTTTAGCTGTAAGAAAAAGTGCACCAGCTATCTTTAAATAAAACTAAATTGTACACTGTTCTATTAACTGTATTAAAGTATTAAGGCTGCTAGGGAGGCTACTATTGCTTACTCACTTCCCATAATTTCAGACTTTATTTTTCACTGAACAGCTTGCCATTGTACCTTTGCAGCTTGAATATCCCATGGGAAAAAAATGCTTAGAACTCTCAAGATCAATTGCTTGCACCTGCTGAAGGTCTAAATGGAACTATATAGTTTGATGTAAGAAAAGAGTTACAATATACTTTGTTTACTTTTTTTACAATAATTTACATATTTACTAACAGTTGCACTATGTTTACCTTTCTGATTAATATTTGAATGGCAGGTCTATTTATGTCAGGTCATCCTTTACATATTGTATTTTTAGTAAGAAATTTTAGTGTATATATATATTTATGGTTTTTAATGTTTGTCAGTGGCACTTTGTATATTTGCATTTTGTGAATGCCTTTTACTTTAACAGAGTTAGTTACTGATTAGTCACATGATTGCCCTTTGGCATGAGATGCTTGTTTACGGAATTACTTTTTGTTTCTGAAGAAGTCCTGTGAGTATAAAGGACAAAAGCACTTAACCAAACCCTTATTTGAACTGAATAAACTTATTTTATTTTTATTTTGCTACCTCAGTGTCATCTATCTGGTTCCAGCTGCTACATGAGCTGTTTTTGGTTACAGATTTTTTTTCTAATGCACATTGTAAATGCTAATGTTTGTGTTCTAAGCCATGTTTGTTTGAGTGTTAAGTGGTTGGTTGTTTATGAAAGACCATGGAGGCAGCACTTACTGGTTCACACTTCATTCTGTCACAAGGGCCTTCTTTGAACTCACAGTCAAATGATGAGAATGGACAAGTTGATGAGTTGACAAGGTTAGTCCTACTTCTCACCTAACAATACATGCAAATGTCATCTACTTTAAAGGTACTTAATAATGGTGTGAGTACGCATGACTTTCTAAATTGAAGGACAGCATACATTAAGTGTGGGAGGAAAATAATTTATTCCTTTGGCTTATTCTTAATATCGACTTAACATTCCTTCTGTTGTTATAGACTCTTGGAATTCACTAACAGATAGTTGATCTAACACCACAAAGGTTCATTAGCTTTCTGACTTGGAGTCTTGGTTAAACAATGATTTTTGTTGTTTTGGTCCCAACACAATCTCAGATTTTGAATGGCAGGACCAACATTTGGAACAGCTGACTTATTCCTTCAAAAAGAAGCTGATTAAGGTAGGTAACTTGCAAGTTGATAATCCATTTCTGCACAAATGTCTCAGTGTTAAATGTGTTCTGACAGGCTTAGATTGTTTCTGCACAAATGTCTCAGTGTTAAATGTGTTCTGATGGGCTTAGGTTATTTAAAATCCCTAATGGCACTGATCGGAGTAAAAACAATTATTTAGAACTGACAGACATGGTTTACAGACATGATTTTGAACTTATACAGTTCATTATTAAAACAATGATGGACAAAATAAACCTATAATGGATGAGAGACAGTTGTTAAATGACAAAATTTTAAAGGATGTATTGTCTGATTACTATAAATTTAAATATGATAATGTTTTTATTAAAGTTGATGAACTGTGTAAAGTGAGCAAGAAAAAAAAAGAAAAAGTTGATGAGGAATGCTGATGAGTACACAATTAACACAGCTCACCATCTTTCTGTTAAAAAAACACAATTACAGTACAACTTTCAATAGTAGAACGGAATCTACTACCGTTTCTAATGTAGGGACAACCGAGGTTTCTGACAAAATGTTGCTGGACCGAGTTTTACAGAATGGTCATGATTATTTAGAACATGATAATGTTGAACAGAATAGTGAAGCCATTAATTATAATAGCCATGTAGGTAACTTCCCTTTACTCCACAGATAAGACAGACTGGAAACTGGACAGCTACATACATCACTCAAAATCCTCTGGCAAACAGAACTACAGTCAGAAATGGCAGGGAGAAAACTGGCGGGAGAGGAAGAGGAAGGGGAAACAAACAAGGAAGAGACAGCAGCAGGAGCAAAGCAAACTATTATAAGATGATGCTGATGGCATCCTTATCACACAATGGAATATTATTAAATTAAAAAGGATTTAATATTTTAATTACAGTTGTCTGAATATTAATAAAGATTATTTTACTTAATTTGAAAAGGAATTTACTTTTATTCCTCACAAAAAATTGATATTTCAGACCTACTAGTAGAACAGGTCTACTTTAAGTGCTTGAAAGCTGAAACACCCGAATACGAATAGCGCGGCACATAAAGCACGAACCATGAATACGTCGAACGAACAAAACCACAAAAGTGGAAATATCGAATACACATAGTTAGCCCTTCTGCGGTATAGCACCGTAAGGTAAGTGTGCGATAGTTACAGACCTTAGGGTTAGGGAGGGGTTATTAAGTGCATAGGTAGGTAGTGTATGTAAGGTTTTGTGTAGGTAATGTATGTAAGGTTTAGTGTAGGGTTTTGTTAAGTGTATGTGTGCGGAATATTTAGTTTGTTTGGGTATAGCTCCGTTGGGGAAGTGTGCAGTAGTTACGGACCTTAGGGTTAGGGAGAGGTTTAGGATAGTGCATAGATAGTTGTGTATGTGGGATTAGTGTAGGGTTAGTGTAGGGTTAGCAGTAGGGTTTTGATGCTTTAATTTAGGGTTAGAAGTAGGGTTTTGGTTAGTGTATGTATGTTTTTTTTTTACTGTGTTTAGGTAGGTAGTGTGTTGTGGGTGGTGGGTTGGCTGACTATTACGGGTTGAGATTTTAAATTTCAAACTTTAGTACGTTTGACGTATTTGCGGTTCGCTATTTATGTGTTGCGCTATTCGGATTCGAGTTTTTCGTGTTTCGAGTGCAAAAAGTAGACTCTAGTAGAACTAAAACTTTATACGAGAAATTTGAATTTGGCAATTAAATATCATGATGAGGGACCTAAGTCATATAATTTTGAAGTTAGTTTAAAGAACAGAAGCACATACAATCCAACTATGAACACTATGGTATCCACATTTGAATTGCGAAAAATATATAAATATGCAAGACTCACTCACAATGTAAGAACTTCAATCTTTCAAAAAGTGAATCAGAGTTATTACACACTTTGGCTAATGAATCTTCAGTGAGAATCATAAAACCTGACAAAGGGTATAGGATGGTACTGGTAGATCAAGTTGATAATGGAAATTTTTTCAACAAGTTACAAGATACTGAGGTGTATGCTCCAGTATCCAAGATCAAAATAAATATAGCATATAGAAAAATAGATTTATTATTGGATGATGCTCTTTCCCAACATGTAATTTCACTTGACTGGTACAATTATTTCGTCAACAAGAACCCTATTATATCAGCCTAATTTGGAGTGCTGAAGGTTTATAAACATATAAAAGATCCTCCATATAGGCTGATAGTAGCAGCACAAGGTTCAAAAAACTACTCCCTTGCTGTATTTGTTGACAGAATGCTGAAATATATACTCCTGAAAAGTAGCCATATACTAAAAGATTCATGGGATTTGTAAGTAAATTAAATCAGGAATTTTATCAAGAGAACATTGATTTTTTAACTATAAACACAATTAATTTATTTTCTAGTTTTCCCCATGAAATAGGTGGTGAAATGTTTAATGAGGCCTTGATAAAATACACAGATATAGAGAATGTGGTTATAAAACTTACAGTAGAATTGATAGAGCTTGTTTTATACAACAATTTTATTTACTTTGAGGAGGAATACTACCAACAGAAGAGAGGTATTGTGATGGGCGCTGCTTGTGCTCCAATATATGCCAATCTAGTAATGTTAGTCTGGGAGAACAACTTAATTTTAAACTCATTTTACATGACCTATTGGAATTTATATTTATTCTACCTAGATGATATTTTTGTTCTTTGGAAAGACTACTTGAAAATTGTTTATTTCCTGGATTATATTAACAATAGCACTTCTTTCTATAACATTTACCCATTCATTTATCACTGACTATGTGAATTACCTTGATGTAACAATTTTTGTTTTAGATAACTCCTTTGACTCCACAATATTCTGTAAACCTAATTTTTCAAACAGTTATTTATACTACATCAGATTTATAAGAAAAGCAGTGAAAGGAGAACTAGTTAGAATGTCTAGAATAAATTCTACCTATGAATCTTTTGTTAAGGAGAAACAGAAACTGGTAAAAGTATTTTACACAGAGATTATCCTTTGGACATGGTCAACAAACTCAGTGAAGAAGTTAGTAGGGAATGGAGCAAAAAATATACCCCTTTCAAATGTATCTAGTAGACATAACTTGAAGAACTTGGTTAACAAACTTGGTTAACACTGAAAGTATCACAATAGGGAAGAATTTCATGAGATCTTTAGTTTTAAAAACAATTATAACATTTCTAAAATTCAGTATATAGTAAGGAGAACTGATTTTTTTAATTGATGAAGAAGTTATAAAGCTAGTAGGTGATACACCAAATTTTGTACTTAAACTGGATAGGGATTTGAAAAAGCTTTTTGAAATGAGTAAAAAAGGTGAGACTTTGACATCGGGAAAATGGAACACATAAGTGTGGTGCTTGTAAATGGTGCTCATACATTCTGGAAAAGGATCACATGGATTTAAATAACTATTTTTCAAGAGTTATTTTACAAAAAGGTAATTTTAAGACAGCTGGAGTGATTTACATTGCTGTATTCTTGAGCTGACAAATTTTACATTGGAAAGACAGAAGAGATTTTATGTAAAAGTATTTATGAACACTATCATGATACATCAATGAGAAAACACTAACAGTGCTTTATCTAAGCACAGTTTAGAATATAAAGAATTTATAAAGTTCAACTTCGGTATTACTGAAATATTTTTACCTGATGAGAGGGGTGGTCAGAGGCAAACACACAAAAAAAACCACAAAGAGTTAATATGGCAATTAAGACTCCATCTCCACCAGGGTTAAATGACTATATTTCTATTGCTCCTGTGTTGAAGTTAAGAGCAGGGAAGTTATGAAGGTTTAAATGGAGCTATATATTTTTGCTCTAAGAAATAAGTTATAATATTCTTTGTTTACTTTTCACACTAATGTGTATATTTACTAACAATTATACTACGTTTACAGTTCAGATAAATATTTGAATAGTAGGTATAATCGATTTATTAATATTTTATGTAAGGTCACCTTTTACACATTGTGTTTTTAGTGAGGTATCTGAAAAAGTATAAATCAAAGCAGCATTTAGTTAGGAAAAATGGAATTCATTATTTCTTTCTTTTTTGCTTCTTTGTGGTGGGGAAACAAAAGCTTTTCATATTCTCATTTACATCCTCCATGGATTGTGCAACCTGCACTCCTCCCCAGCTGTTACAATCATTTCTACAATCAATGTAACTTGGGGAAACAGAGAACTGCAGCCCCTTCAGTAAAGACACAGAAACCTATTTTATCATATCAAGATCAACTAAGTTTAAATTCATTTATCAGTTGAACAAATAAGTGAAGTGGCTCATCTCTGACACTTTTCAGTCAATGACAAGGATAAATACTATATATATATATATATATATATATATATATATATATATATATATGGGTCTAGGACTATTCACTGAAAGCACATTTCACTGAAACACATTTGACTGTGCACAATTCACTGAAAGCACAATTCACTGAAAACACAATTCACTGAAACACATTTTACTGAAAGTTATATATGGCCTTTTCCCCACTGTAGTTCGACCCTGGAGTTAGAAGATATAGTAAGGGCGTGAATCCCTGTGACTAGCACTTGCTCTAAAACCTGCTGGAAAGCACTAGGAAGCCTTAAACTGATACAAGCACTCAACTCTCCTTGTTAATAAGAAGAAATTAATGGTAGGCACTAAACAGCCTATAACTGCAAAGTACCTTGTCAAGGTAAGGGAAAACATCTCTTGTACTTTACAAAAGAAACACCAAAACAGGCATGTCCAAGGGTCAGCTTCCGGTGATTTCTCCTGTCCACCTGGTGAATCTGGGCATACTGGGGCAATGCAGTAATTGCCTCATGTACACAGACAACCCTCTCCTCCTACCACCCAACACTGCAACCTGCGAGAGATGCACTTACATAGCCAAACTGGAAGCAAAGCTCTCGCCACCCAAGATTGTGCTAGACAGTCAAGAGGAGAAGGTTAACACCTGCACTGCACCTCAAGCAACATGGGTCTATATCAGATGAATGAAAGTTCATCTTAGTGAATGCTCACATGAGCGAAAATCCAGGAACTTGAAACTGCAATTGTGGGGGCTGGTCCCACCACACCCCCCCTAAACATATGTTCCAACTCAGAGATCGCACTACAGTGAGGAAAGGGCAAATATTCCCATCTTCACTGTACCGCAATCTCACAATTGCGGTTTCAAGTTCCGCAATTTTCACTCATGTGAGTGTTCGCTAAGATGAACTTTCGTTCATCTAATATAGACCCAAGCAACACATAGCCCTTCAAAACTCGTGCCACCAACATCCACATATAGTAACACTAAACACACTTATGCAGAGGCCCTTAACATTAACCTGCCCAAGCAACAAGGACCACCGAAGTTGAAACACAAACAAACACCAATCAAAACCAAAGTGTCACATAGCTCACAACACCAGTCTGCCACCCAACAACAGCCCCTAAGGCAAGACAACATACCCAACAATTTAGTCATAGGTGACTCTATAGTCAGGCACACTGATGTCCCACTCACCAGGCTAAACAAGGAGAAAATTACAGTCAGCTGCCTGTCGGGTGCCAAGATCTGCCACATCACGCATGCACTCAAGTCACTCCACAACAAGTACAAATATGACTCTGTCATTGTCCATGTTGGAGTGAATATCTTGACACGTACCTCCCTGGACTACATGAAAAGAGATATGGAAGAGCTCTCAGATCATGTGGCCCAGGCAGGTAAGACCCTAGCCCTGAGTAGCATCCTACCTTCACCCAGAATAATACCACAGTATAAGGACAAAATGACTGACTTCAACAATTGGCTAAGTTTCTGGTGTCATTCAAAGGGGATCCAGTATCTGTCTGCCTGGGACGACATGATCAACAAACCAGGATGCTTTGCCAGAGATGGTCTGCACCTGTCACCCCTGGGATTCAGGTTACTGGCTAAGGCTCTTGCCACCCCATAGTGCCTTTTTTTAGGCAAGGCTCAAAGGACAGAACCACCACCATAACAGATATAAGCATGCAAAATCTGAAGGTAATGCTACTCAATGCTAGAAGTCTAAACCTCAAAAGCACTTGCTCGAGGCACTCCTAAAAATGGAGAACATCGATATCTGTGCAGTAACTGAGACCTGGTTCAAGGGTCCAGAGAGCACCACTGCAATACCAGGCTACAACTCTTACCACACTTTTCGGCCACCAAACCAGAACCGAAACACTAAAGGCGGAGAAGTGTCCATATTCACCAAGGATATTCCCATCTCCAGGCTAGTTGCCCAACACAATGCATCTGAAATTCTACAGGTGCAACTAACACTAGGTAAGACTGCAATCCAAATTGTAGCTTGCTACACATCACCCGCCATGCCCCAAGATTCTCACTACACCTTTCTACACATACTGGAAAATATTAAGATACAACCAAACACCCTAACACTGGGTGATTTCAACTACCCTACCATTAATTGGGAAACCTACTCGGGTACCAACACCTTTGCCCAACGGTTCTTGGAATTCATAAATTCCAATGCCCTGGATCAACTAATCTATAGTCCCACCAGGGGCTGAAATATCCTAGACCTGGTCATTATCAACATGGGAGATCAATGCTCCACACCAGTGGTCACCCCCTCGTTGGTCAGGTCTGACCATAAGCTAATCACCCTTGATGTCCACATCCCCCCCCAGTAGGGAAACATCCATAAAAAATTTCTCCAAAGCTAATTTCATGCTACTCAAGTCAGAAGTGGCAAACTTCATGACACCCATGCAGACGGGAACTGAAAGTTTGACTGCTGAATCCTACACTAAGGCACTGTAAGAGCACATCCACTCGTGTACGAATCCTGCCATTCCAAATAGAACCAAGACGCTCTCCTCCAAAAAAAGGAAGCCAATCTGGTGGTCCTCTGCCATAAACAAACTATACAACAGAAGGAAGAAACTGTTGCAGAAAAGTGTAAAATTCCAGAATGTAAAATACTCCCTTACCAGCCTCAGTAAGAAACTGAGATCCCTCATAAAATCCTCCAAAGCTAGTTACGAAAATAAAATTGCCAAAAATTCCAAGGACAACCACAAGACATTCTATAGTTATAGCAAGAATCTAAATGGCAATGCTCAGACCTGCTCTCAGCTACAACAGAATGGCATTAAATATACTGATCCAAAAGATATTGCCAATATCCTGGCAGATCGATTCAGTGCCAACTTCACCCTCCTCTCACCCCCTAAAGGGCCCATCTCAATACCAAAAGATTGCCAAATACCGGTAATCGCGGCCACACAGGTAAAAAGCACACTATCCAAAGCTAAGAATACAGCATCCATAGGACCAGACGAAATCCTGGGATGTGTACCACATGAACTACAAAATGAACTGGCACTTCACCTAAGTGTCATGTTTAGTCAAAGCCTCAGCTCAGGTTTTGTGCCCAGTGAGTTATCCCACTCCACAAGGGGATATCCACTTTGGATTCCGGGGAACTATCATCTCATCAGTCCGACAAGCCTGATCTGCAAAGCCATGGAACGCCTTATCATGGAACTTATAAACAAAGACATTGGCAACCTTCAAACACTGGACCCCACCCAGTTTGGTTTTGTAAAGGGCCGATCTTGTCTCCTCAACCTGACTGACTTCTTCGAATCAGTCTTCAGAGCCGTGGACGAGGGCAAGGAGGTCCACACAGCCTATCAGGACCTCTCCAAGGCCTTTGACACCATCCCCCACTCTGGAATCATAGATAAACTTTCTAAGCTGGGCTTTAATCCCTACGTCACTTGATGGGTTGCCAACTGGCTTACTGACAGAACCCACATTGTAAAAGTAGCCGACTCAAAATCCAGCTCCAGACAAGTGGAGTACCTCAGGGTTCAGTCCTGGGACCGCTCTTGTTTGGCATCTACTTCTCTGTAGCACTAAGGGACTCTGGCTAACAAAGTTCACAGATGACTGCAAACTGGGAGCCATTATTGAATCCCCAAATGATGTGGATATTCTACAAAAGGGCCTAACAGAAGCAGATGCTTGGTGCCAGAGCCATGGGCTCAAGCTCAATGCCAAGAAACGTATAGTTATCCCCTTTGGGAAAAAACATGTACCCATTAATTACCACATAAGTGGCAGTACACTAAACACCGAAAATGTGATAAGGGACTTAGGAACCCAGGTGGACAGTGGTCTCACCTTTGATAACCACATCGCCACAACAGTCAGGAAATCCTTCTATGTGGCACACCTCATCACTAAGGGCTTTTCATCCAGAAAAAAGGAGGTCATTGTCCCACTGTACTCATCTCTCATTAGACCCTTTATAGAGTACAACATATAATTTGGGATATACCTCACAAAACATCTGCAACAGCTGGAAACACCACAGAAATACCTCACTAAAAGAATCACAAGCCTAAAGCAGATGCCCTATGCTGACTGTCTAAACAAACTCCAGCTATACATTGTCGCATATTGCCTACTCAGGGGCGATCTCTGCTTAACATACAAGGCCATGTCCAACCCAGAGCTGATGGACATGCTACACTTAAAGAAATACCAATCCCTCAGAACCACACGCTCCAGTGATCTAAACCTGGTCACATCACAATGAAAAAAAAACATGTTGGAGGGATAGTTTCCTGACCCAGAGACTCCCCATACTCTGGAATAGACTGCCCATACATGTCAAGCTGAGCGCCTCTTTGGTCCTCTTCAAAAAGAACCTTGATGATTGGATGGGAGATAGGAAATTCACCTCGGGGATCACATCAGTCGCCCTGCTAGACAGGGGACCAGGGAAGGAAATATTCTGGGAAGAAATAGCCAGAGAATTGTTATGGCTAGGCTTGTATAGGCCCTAGTGCCAATAGCCTAGTACCAACCTATGAACCTCAATTCTCTTAGCAAATGTATGCTCATTAGACAACAAGATGGACTTTCTCAGGCTTGAGCTCAACACCACAAACAAGGTGAGAAATTCCTGTTTGTTAGTCTTTACAGAGACTTGGCTAAATAACAGGATTAGTGACAGTGCTGTAAGCCTTGATGGTTTCACTCTGTTCAGAGCTGACAGGAACCTAGCTCTGTGTGGAAAAACAGGAGGCGGCGTGTGCATTTTTGTGAATGATAGCTGGTGCAAAAACTGTAACATTTCAAATTAACATTGCTCTGTAAATGGGAAATTTCTGATACTGAAATGCAGACCTTTTTATGTGCCCAGAGAACTAAATGGTGTCTATGTAGCAGCTGTATATATATATATATATATATATATATATATATATATATATATATATATATATATATATATATATATATAGTGCTAACATCACTGAAGCACTGAGTATACTGCATAATACTATATGTCAGCTGCAATGCAAGAATTCTGACTGTGCATTTATGATAGCTGGTGACTTCAACAAAGGACCTTCTCAGGGAGGTGCTACCCAGTTACTACCAAATTGTGGATTTTCCCACAAGGGGAGCAAATACTCTGGACAAGGCTTGCACTAACATAAAAGAGGCATGTACAACAACCAAACCTAGGTGGCTCTGATCACATCTCCGTAAAACTAATACCAGCTTACAAACCTCTCTTGATCAGAGATATGCCCACTGTAAAACAAATTAGGGTCTGGCATGAAGGAGCCATGGAAAATCTCAGGGACTGCTTTGAAACCACAAACTGGGATGTCTTCAGGGAGGCAGCCATGGTGAACAATCTTGTGAACATAGATGAAAATACTAAGACAACTATGGCTTATATATCCAAATGTGTAGAGAATGTAACAAACATCAAAAATATTAAATTATGAGCCAACCAAAAACCATGGCTAAATAGCAAGGTGTACAAGTTGCTGAGGGCAAGAAACACTGCTTTCAGGGCAAAGGATAAGAAGGGTCTAAGTGTGGCAAGGGCTAATCTAAAAAAGGGTATCAAGGGGTCCAAGGGGGAGTATGGAAAGAGGATACAAGGATGTTTTGAGTTTGTGAAAGACTCAAGAAGCCTATGGCATGCTAATCAACAGCTAACTGACTACAAGACCAAGTCAGCTCAGTATGATGATAACACTGAATTTCTGGACAATCTAAACATATTTTATGGCAAGTATGAAGAGAAAAACAACCTGGGGGCTGTAAAGCTTCTCAATGACCAAAAGGAGGCAGTATTTAACTTCAGTGCTATGGATGTAAGGAACCAGCTGAGAAAAGTGAACCCCAGGAAGGCTGCTGCCCTAATAATATTCTGGGGAAAGTATTGTAAGGCTGTGCAGACCAAATAAGCATGGTCCTGACGAACATCTTCAATACCTTGCTTGTCCAGGAAAAAGTACCAGCATGCTTCAAAGTTACCAACATAATCCCTCTGCCCACAAAAGCCAACGCCGCCTGCCTAAATGATTACAGGCCAGTGGCCCTTACATCAAATGTGATGAAATGCTTCGAAAGACTGGTTAAAAGGCATTTGACTACAGTACTACCACATCCTTTGACCCACTGCAGTTTGCCTACCAGGCAAACAGATCAACTGCTGATGCCATTTCGGTGGCACTTCACCTTACATTAGTGAATCTTGAAGAGAAAAACAACTATGCCAGGCTGTTGTTCATAGATTTCAGCTCGGCATTCAATATGATGATTCCAATGCAACTTACAGAAAAGCTAATCAACCCTTGCATAAATAAAGGGCTGTGCAACTGGACCCTTGATTTCCTGACTGGAAGACCACAAAGGACCTGTGCTAGTAACAACACTTCAGGGAGTATTACAATCAACACCGGAGTACCCCAGGGCTGTGTGCTGAGTCCTCTACTGTTCACAATCCTTACCCATGACTGCTCTGCGAAACCTAGCAACAATCACATCATCAAATGTGCAGATGACACCACAGTGGTAGGACTCATAAGTGGTGATGATGAGAGTGGGTATAGGAATGAGGTCAACTCCCTGACTGAATGGTGCAATAACAACAATTTTGACCTGAATGTCAATAAAAATGAAAGAAGTTATTATTGACTTCAGAAATAGCTCTGCCGTGCACCTGCCGCTCAATGTCACTGGTGAAGAAGTGGAGAGAGTCCAAACTACAAAGTTCCTGGTGGTACATATATCAGAGGATCTTTCTTGGAGTACAAACACAAGCCAGCTAATTAAAAAAGCCCACCAGCTACTACACTTCCTAAGAAGGATGAGAAAAGCAAAGCTCTCTATGAATACTCTACTTACCTTCTACAGAGGAGCCATCAAGAGCATTATCACCAACAACTGCACTGTACGGGTCAGTAACAACACAATGGCTGAAAGGAAAGAAGCTGCAAAGAATAATAAGAACAGCAGAAATGATCGCGGGCACTAGTCCTCCTACCTTACAGGAGCTATTTGAACTGAGATGTAAAAAGAGGTCCCACAAAATACTGAGTGACACTTCTCATCCAGCGTCTGGCTGGTTCACTAAACTTGCTTCTGGTAGAAGGTTACGGAGTATCCACTGCAGGACCTCCAGATTCATGAACAGTTTTTATCCAACTGCAATAAGACTTATTAATGCAGACAGAAATCTGGATGTATCAAAAATAGAAGTTATGTTCTTACCATAACGTTCCATGTTAGTTGTCTTCTTCTCGCCTTCTTCTTGCTGGATGGGTTCGGAGCCGACCTCGGCACTGACTCGGCCACTCTAAAAGCTCGAGAGTTGGTTCCACCGGCTCGAGGCTCCCCTTATATCCCACAATGCTAGGCGAGAGTTACCTCAGATCTCGTTTGTAAGCTAACCCCAGCTTATAAAAGTAACAGACTAACTGTAAAAAAGAGTCCACCTCTAACAACAGGAAGAAAGAAGGGTGACCTACATCCTGAACCAGGAAATATGCATAATAGCATATGTCTAAGAAAGAGGTGGTAGAAAGAGAGGTCACAATCACAACTCCTCTAGGTCTGTCCAGGCCAGGGGGAAGGAGGGTGGGACGCAAGAAGAAGGTGAGAAGAAGACAACTAACATGGAACGTTATGGTAAGAACATAACTTCTATATGTTAAGTTGTCTATCTCGCCTTCATTCTTGCTGGATGGGACCGTCCCTAGCACCTTGTCCCGGGTGGCCTAACCGAACAGACTCCTGAGAACAGTGGAACCAAAGTTAGCTCTATGCCTAGAAGCTAAATCCAACTTATAATGAGAAATGAAAGTGTGAGGAGTAGCCCAAGTAGCCGCTGCACAAATGGTGTCAATAGGCAGTCTGTCTTGGAAAGCTAAAGAAGTAGCCAAAGCTCTGGTGGAATGAGCCTTAGGTTTATCAGGCAGCTTTTGATGTCTAATCTCATATACAAGGGAAATCAATGATGTTAGCCATCTGGATAATGATACCTTTGAAACTGAAAGTCCCTTTCTGCTCTCCGCATAGGAGACAAACAGCTGATCAGATTTTCTGAACTGTTTAGTTCTATCCAAGTAGTACCTTAATTGACGGTGAACATCCAGGCAGTGTAATTTTGTTCAGACCTATTGGAGTATTCTGGAAAAAGACTGGTAGATCAATGGATTGATTCAGATTTGATGTCGAGACCACTTTAGGCAAAAGGACGGGTTAGTTCGTAAGGATACTCTGTCCTTATGAAACAAAAGATAAGGAGGACGACAGCTGAGTGCTTGAAGCTCTGAAACTCTTCTAGCTGATGTAATAGCTACCAGAAAAAGAGTTTTCCATGATAACAATTTTAAAGAACAGGAAGCTGCAGGTTCAAAAGGGGGGAGAATCAAAGAAGCAAGAACTAAATTTAGGTCCCAAGGAGAAGGAGGATTCCTTATAGGAGGTCTGAGAAGAAAAACTCCTTTCAAAAAGGCTTTGCAGAGTTTGTGGGACATTAGGGCAGATTCAGAAATACCCACATGAAAGTTAGAAATAGCTGCCAATTGAACTTTAAGTGTAGAGGGAGATGAACCTGCATGGAAGAGTTCAGCTAGAAAATCAAGGACTAGTTGGATGGAAGTGGTGAAAGGATCTATGTCCTTTCCTTGTGCCCAATATGAGAAGCGTTTCCACTTACTCAAATAAATCTTTCGAGTGGAAGATTTATGGGAAGCTATCAATATATCTCTAACAGAGTGAGATAATTGAGGAAGCCTGGCTAAGGTTGGAACTGGAGGAACCAAGCAGTGAGGTTCAGAGAGGGGAGGGAGCGATGAAACTGACCCGACTGATGGATCAAGAGATCTGGAACTAGGTCCAGATTCCACGGTCGCTCCAAGAGAAAACGATGTAGAAAGGGGAACCATACTTGTCGAGGCCAGTAAGGAGCAATGAGGATCAATGAGGCCTTCTGAGCGATAGCTTTCTGTATTACTTGAGAGATCAGTGGGAAAGGAGGAAATGCATACAGAAGTCCCGGGCCAAACTTGGACTAGAGCGTCTCTGCTGGGTTGGCCTGGTAAAGGGAATAGAGTGAAATATTCTCTGCACTTGCTGTTTTGGGGAGTAGCAAAAAGATCGCAGCAAGGCTGACCCCACTTGAGAAAAATTTCTCTCACTACAGAGTCTTTCAGAGACCACTCGTGAGGCATGAGAATAGCTCTGCTCAACTTGTCCGCAATATGATTGGACTTCCGGGATGTGCGTTGCTATCAGAAAACGCTGAGAAGAAATCGCCCATTGCCACAGTCTGAGTGCTTCTCGACACAGGGGATATGATCTGGTTCCGCCTTGTTTGTTGATGTACCACACTACAGACATATTGTCTGTCTGGATTGCAATTGTTCCCAAGGGAAGAGAGTCTTGAAGGGCTTGCAACGCTAAAAGCACTGCTCTCATCTCCAGAACATTTATGTGCAAGTGGCATTCGTTTGGTTGCCATGTGCCCTGGACTGTCCTGCCCTGATAATGCCCCCACCCGACCAGGGAGGCATCCGTTGTCAGTGTAGCAACCGGAGGAGGTGGAACAAAGGGTCTTCCCGACAGGAGCTGGGGGGAAGACATCCACCACATGAGATGCTTTTGCACGCTTGCGTGATCACAATGGTGTGAGACATTGGAAGTTCCTGGTATGACCATTGAGTAAAAGCATCCACTGAAGGATCCGCATGTGGTATCTGGCTAATGGAAGGAGAGGTATGGCGCTGCCATAATTCCCAACACCTTTAGAACTAACCTGGCTTTGATTCTGTTGTTGTTGAGAAGGAGTGATACCAATTTGTGAATGTCTGATATTCTCTGATGTGTTAGCCTTGCAGACATGTTTATCGTATCTAGATTTGCCTATGTAGGTAATAGTACGACAAGGCGACAAAACAGACTTTTCGCAATTTATTGAAATACCCAGCTTTTGACAAACGCGAAAAGTGTAATCTCTGGCCATCAGAAGGAGATGCTTGGTGGGAGCTGTGAGGAGCCAGTCGTCCAAATATGGAAACACCTGGAATCCTTGTCGTCTCAGGTGAGAAGCTACCACTGCCATGCATTTGGTAAACACCCGGGGGGCAGTGGTGAGACCAAAGGGCAGGGCCCTGAACTGAAAATGACTGGTTCCCAGCCTGAAGCGGAGGAATCTTCTGGAGCGTCTGTTCATCTTTATGTGATAGTACGCATCCCGAAGGTCTATAGAGCACATCCAGTTTCCTTTGCCCAAAAGAGGAAGGATGGATTGCAGCGTGACCATCCGAAATCTTGTTTTCTTGACTGATTTGTTCAAGACACTGAGATCCAAAATTGGTCTCCAGTCCCCTGTTTTCTTTGGAACTAAAAAGAACCTTGAGTAGATTCCGGATCCTTGTTGGTCTGCTGGAACTGGCTGAATTGCTCTTTTTGCAAGCAGTTTTGAAATTTCCAAAACTGCTAGATCCCTTTGAGCGGGTGGAACATCTGGAAGGGATTTTTTTGACTGATTTGGAAAGCGAAGAAAGGGGATAGAATAGCCTTCGGAAATGATGGACTGTACCCATTTGTCTTGAGTCAGGGATAGCCAGGCTTCTGGGTACAGTGACAATCTTCCCCCGACTGCCTCCGAAGATGGGCAGTCGGGCAACACCTCAGGGATGCTGAAAGGGCTTGTCAGGAAGGCTTCCGATTGCCCTGGTTCTCGCGGACCCCCTGCCCCTAGGGCGGCGTCTACCATTGTTATTCCCACCTCTGCCTCTGGTAGGAAAAAGACTCTGTGCGTCAGGCGAAGTCCCTTGAGATTGTTTACGGAACCACATCTTTCCACCCTTCTGGCCTTGGGGGTAAGGCCTGGAAGGAGTAGAAAACGGACTCCGACGGCAGAAAGGGTCTTGCCATCAGTCTCGCACCTAGTCAAGGTTTCTTTCACTTGAGGACCAAAGAGAGATGATCCATCAAAGGGAGTTCGTGAAAGACGTCTTGAAAGGGTCCAAAATTGCATAGCCGCATCCAGGCATGCCTACGTAAGGCCACACCTGTCCCTGCGGCTCTGCTCGCTCCATCAGCCGCGTAAGAAAGAAGGCGCATGGAGGAGTTGGTTATGGAATTAAGGGTAGCCAGCTGCGTGTTCATCTTATCTTGGAAACCCGCAGCTGTAGGATCCTTTAACATTTCACTCGCTTCCTTGATCAAGTCCCTTTGAAGACGAGTAAAATGGCACAGGTAGTTCAGCGAACGCATGGTAAATGTCGCTGACGAGAACATCCGCTTCCCGTACCTATCCATGGACCTAGATTCCTTGTTAGGTGGATGGACAGGTACTGAAGGATCAGCTAGCTCCTTCTTTGTGGCAGCAGCTACCACCATAGCATCCACAGAAACTCCTTTTGTTAAGAATTGTTTGTCTGCTGGAGCTGTTATGAACTTAGAGGGTCTCCTGGGAGTGGGGTCCACTGAATCAGGAGCCGTCCATGCCTTCTTATCAACCACCTGCATGAGGGGGTCGAAGGGGGGGACACCCAGGAGGTGGAAGGACGAGAGCCAAGCGCCTCAAGATACACAGATTCGTCCTCCGAAGGGTTGAGGGCTGGCCAATTTCCCCTCTGTTTCAGGATCTCCAGAATGTCTGCAAATGAGACATCTTCAGAAGGGGAATGGGGGGAACCCTCAGAATCATCCAAATCTGTGTCTGATGTGATGGACTCAGGTGAGTCAATGTGTTTCCTCTTACACTTCCTCTTCCGAGGGGGCTCTTCTGCCAAATCAGGAGAGGCCTCGGAAGAGGATGAAATCCCCACAGGGGGCTCCTGAGGAGCTGGCTCTCTGCGGTCCGGGATGAGGGAGTGAGTCGACTTAGCCAGAGGCACCATAGAGGGAGGGGCGGACGGAGCCGACTGTGGAGTAGAGCCAGGCTCTAACACACTCCGCATGACCTCGAATGCACCCCTGTCAGGCAGAGCCAGAGGTCCCGCTCCGAAGCTAAGAACCCCCTCGGCACCGACAGTGATGGCTCCGAGGCCGATGTCGGAGCCGAACTCACCAGCGCTGAAGCACCGAGAGGGAGAGGGGGGTCGGACAAGGGTCCGATGCCACTCACCCCCTCGGAGCCGATGAGGGAAGTCCGGCGCCGAGATTCTTCCAAGGAAGAAAGCGGAGCTGACGGAGCCGAAGACAATTGTATCGGCTCCGACGCAATCACAGTCTCGGTTCCGACACGACCCGGCTCCGAGCTCAAGAGAGTCGAAGGAGGAATATGTTGGTGGACCGGGGCAGGCATCGACTGATGAGTCGGGCTCTGAAGCATCTGGGCCAGTGCCTCGGACTTAAGTAGTCGACTCACTACCCTCTGAAGGTCATGATCCGACAACCTCGATGACCTAGAGGAGTGAGATCTTTGGCTCCGTTCAGACAGCAGGGAGATCCTGGAGCCGAATGAACGGAGCAAAGAGATGGTGACCTGGACCTCTTCCTAGTTGTGGGCTCCGAGGGTCTGGTCGGAGCCGACACGGAACTTACTACCTCGGCTCCGGCCGGGCAGGCCACAGAAACTGAGGACTGAGACTTATCGGCTCCAGCCGGAGCCGATGAAGGCAAAGGTTGAGAAACCTTAGGTCTCGGCTCAGTAGCCGAAGACCTAGATGCCTTAGAGGGCTTCCCTGTTGAAACAGACAGGGAATCCTCTGGCTTGAGTAAGCCTCTAAGAATCAATTTATTCTTTCTTTCCTGCAGGACCCTGGGGCTGAAGCCATGGCACACAGCACAGGAGTCCTGCAGGTGCAAAGGCCCCAGACAATAGACACAAGAAGTGTGAGCGTCTGTCAGAGACATTTTCTGACAGCACGCATCACACTTCTTGAATCCGGAGACCTTTGCTTCTTTAGACATTTTATCTGAACAGGTGTACACAAACACGCACACAAACACACTAGTTACACCCTGTCAGGTAAATTATAATAAAAAGCAGTACTAGTAATTTAAACTAAAATAGTACACACACACTCCACTAGGGAAGGAAAGGCCTATAGGCCCAAGGGAAGAACCAAAGGTTCTTGAGGAAAAGAAACGGAAATTTTTTGGAAGGGAATAAAAAGTTTTCTAAACTACACTAAACTAAGTAAATATATTAAAATAAAGGGGTTTTTAAAGACTAATTTCAAGAAGAAATAGTACTCACCAAGAACCGGTAGAAACAACCAACCTCGAAGCTGTAGCTGCAAACGAGATCTGAGGTAACTCTCGCCTAGCATTGTGGGATATAAGGGGAGCCTCGAGCCGGTGGAACCAACTCTCGAGCTTTTAGAGTGGCCGAGTTGGAGCCGAGGTCGGCTCCGAACCCATCCAGCAAGAATGAAGGCGAGATAGACAACTTAACATCTATAGATTGTTAAGCTCTCATTCTTTTTCTTTTTTTTTCCATACAGTAATTCTATTTATTTATTGCATACTAAAATTAATATATTCTCATTTAAGTGCAATTCCAGTCACTTCCTTATGTGCAATATCACCCAATGTCACCTCTGTGTATAATGTACTTTTTTTTTCATGCGTTAATTATCTAGTAGTCAGTGTTGTCTAATGTAATAAATAGTGTACAAGCATGTGCGACAGCTAAGTAGATATTTAGTTTTGCACTATATTGTTTATTCTTTAATAGCTATCATGTGTGTCTTTTTGTGTTTGTTTTCTTCTGTAAAAGAGCTGGCACTCAAAGTTTCGTTTAGGTAGCAGTTGTTTCCTAAATGACAATAAGTTTCTTTGATCTATTTGTATATATTTTATATTACTGTTGATTTGTTTGCTTCTCACTGTTTTTCCATTGTAGCCTGTTTTCATTTTGTGTTGATTGAATCATTAAAATGTTTTCAATAATCTGCTGTTTTCAGCTCTAAATGCTAAAATTCACTTATGTTTAACTGCTTACATTTCTAATGTGCCATATTCTTTTAATTTGCTTTCATTGCATTTTGTAATCTGAATTTAAAATGACAGTGTTAAGTTTCATTTGCATTTTTTTTCATCAAGAAGCAGGTTTTTACTTAGCATAATTAAATATTATTTGTTTTGCTTTGCAATTTTGTAAAAATGTTCATTTTCTCTCTAGGTCACTTTTGAAACTAGACTGTGTCCAGTTAGACACCCTGTTTATCAAACTACACATAAACTACCAAAATAAATGCAGCATAAGAACACTGAAGGGGTACCTCAAGACAGATTAATTGCGCTAAAGATAAATATCTCTGTATGAACTGGAAAGAAAGAAAGGGAGAGAAAGAGAGGGAGATCAGGAAAGAGTAGTGGACTGGTCTCCCATATGAAAACCTTTACTTTTATAAATGGATTTCTGGATTCCAGGATTGGATTGTTAAGTCTCTTCAGGACCTACCAGTGCACCACAGTAGAGACTGTCCTCATATTATGGGACTTCTGCTGTCAGCCATCTCTAGGTTTCCATTTTTAAAGCTGTTTCCATTTTCCTAGTTGTATAATATTTAGTCAGTAAAGGACTGTAGGCTTTGTAACCATATGCTGCTGCCTTATAAGGTGCATAACTGAAGATGTGAATAGAAAGCCGTACTACAATTAAAATGTCTCTTCAACAAAGAAAGTTGTTACTATGCAAATTGATATATGGTTGTAAAAATGCAAATGTTGAGTTTGAGAGAAGATTGAAACAATGATAAACAATGATGATTTTAGAAGGGGAATTAAATATTACCTTTTCTGCATATCCAGACAGAGTAAATAGTGTACATTCCAGCAGTGATGATAAGGACCAGCAAAATGCCACAGATGATGACATTCTTTGGACGTCTCCACCATCTAATATAACTTTTGTTGTTCTCTACCTCCTGAAATGAGACCTGAAAAAGAAATGTTAATGAACCAAGAAAAGTTATATGTTTTCGTGATCTCCAATGTTCTTCTTTATACCTCTGCTACATGTGCATTTGAAAATAAAAATAAAGTGAAGTAATCAGAAACCAAGTATCACATTCTATTGTGTATCACTGTCTGTAGTATGTATATTCATACGTGTTGTGTGTTTTATCTATATATTTAAATGGGCTAGTCTGAAAACTCTTTTCAGCCATCACTCAGGCTTGCAAAATTAAAATAAGTTAAACTAAAGTAATTTAAGAACATTTCAAGTAAATCAGAACTGGTCAAATTGTTAAAATGAAATTAATTGCATTTTACAAAAAAGTGCATGATACTAGTAAAATTAGCAGTGTAAAAGATTCAGTATATGGACAATAAGTTATAAATCAGAAAGCAAAGAGCTAGTTACAGTTTACGCAAATAATCTACAGGTGAAAAAGCAAGTTGCAGAGTGCAATTCACAGCTGTAGCAAGGGAATTTAGTGCCCCAACCAATGTAGCCATTTGGTACTCCCCCTGCTGAACCTATAAAACAAAGTTTGACACCTTACAAACTGTCTTTAAGATGGGGCCAGCCTTTGGTCAACTGGTGCCCTAGGCAAAAGGGCTCCATCACATCCCCACCACACGACCCGGTGCCCCCATCCTGCACAATCTACACCACCTAAATTATTTTTTTCTTCCCTTTTCTCACAGTTTGTTATACTCTTCAATTCCCCCCCCCCCCCCCCGTATTCATTCAACATATTTTAAAGAACTTTGGAGTTATGTACTTACTATAACTTGGTATATGGGTTGTTCATTTTAATTCTTCCTCACTGATGGGTTACTGATATGGTCCTCGGATCTGACTCAGCAGCATCTTCCAGACTTCAGATACCAATCTCGAACTCCACCCTCTTCCCATATGCACCATACCACCTCTAACTTTTCAGATCAAGTTTGCTGCCTATGACTACTGATTTATAGAGACAGGACATATAAGAAAGAATAATGACTGAATCCTTGGAACTCAAAGTTCCTGTAATGTCCAATATCCTTCTAGAAAATATGGGGTTGGAGGATGGTTGGAAGCGAAGGGGAGGAAGAATGAAAATGGGCAACACATATGCCAAGTTATGGTAAGTACATAACTTATAAATATGATGTTGTCCTTTTCATTCTTCCTCGCTGGTGGGTATAGTCCTTAGCTACATAATTCTTGGGAGGCCCTCAAGGAAGGATATGCTGGAGCACTGTCAAACCAAGGAAGCTCTGCTCCTGGAGACAATGTCCACTTGCAGAAAGCATCACAAGGATATGAATCTTAGATCAAGTGACTGCAGCACAGATATCATCAATACAAGTTCTAGAAGAAGATCAGATAAGGTATCCATAGATCTAGCAGAATGGCTCTAGGAGGGCAAGGCAGTTACAGACCATTTGTAGTATAATCAGCTAGATATAGTCAGTAACCTATTTGACCAGGATAATTTTTGAAAGCTGCTAGACCTAAATGGGTAGGAAAAGAAACAGCTGGTTAGACTTTCTGTATTATTTCACTCTGTGAAGGTAAGAAAAAAGGTAGTTGTCTGTGTACGTCAAAGAGGTGAACAGATATTTGCAATTGCTAGAAAAATTTGAAAAGAAGACTGGCAATTGTATGGACTGAATAATGTTGGACCCTGTTTCTACTTTAGGCATAAAGGAAGGATCAGTTCAAAGAGACACCCTATCTTAACAGAAATAATGTAAGGTGACTTGGAAGACAAGACTTGCTTGATTAGTTTCTGGGTCGGCCCCTACAGAATAACTCTGAAATACCAAGATGGCAAGAAGACTTTATAGGGAGTCTGAGCATAAGGATTCCATTCATAAATGCTTTCAATAACCTGGAAAATGACAAAGGAGAGGATACATTAGGTATACCAGCTAATTGTAGTTTTATCGTAGAAAGGAAAAAATTCACCCCATCCTAAAAGGAGTAGTAATAAAGAAAAGGACAGCAACATAGGTCTGAAAAAGGGGCCAATGATCTCTTTTGAGGTCTCTATAGGAAAAATCTTTCACATTTACTACAATATGCCTTCTGAGTGGAGCTTTCTAGAAGGCCAACATGATGTCAAGAACAGGGGGAGCAAGGGTGGATCGTCGTACTATCATTGAAGTGGAAAGCCGTGCAGTAAACTAGACAGTGTGAAGGTTTACATATTGGCTCACAGATGGGAGAGATAGGGAACCCCAAAAGAGTGCCAGAATCTATGGAGGACATTTTAGATGGCACCAGAGAAGGGGGAACGAACCATTCTATTTGGAATTCGAAATGGGGTAATGAGGGTGACTAAGTTCTTAAACCCACTAGCTTGTGTAGAGACTTGGCATTAACTGCAAAACAGGAGGGTATGCATATTGGAGACTGTGGGGGGGGGGGGGTAATCCTGAACCAGAGCATTCCTTGGTCAATCCACTGGAGGGAGGATGAGACAGAGTACCTGCTGCACTTGTTGTTTAGTGAAGAAGTAGAGAGGTTGCAGCAAAGTTGGCCCCAATGGCTGAAATCAGACTTGGACGGTTCAGTTGAGGGACCATTCCTGAGGAACCAGAATGGTCTGGCTGAATCTGTCTGCCAGAGGGCTGGATATCGCCGGCATATGTGTTGCAATCAAAAAATGTCTGACGATATCTCCCATTGCTAGACACTCATGACCTCTCTGCACAGAGGGTAAGAACGGATTCCTCCTGGTTAGTTGGTATACCAGAATACTGACCTATTGTCCATATGCACTGTAATATTCCCTAGGGGAGAGCACCCTGAAAGGCTTGCAATACTAGAAAATGGAAATGGATTGCACCCATCCCAAGGACATAGAAATGTAACTTGGCTTCCAAGGAAGACCACATGACCTGGTCTCACTTTCCCTTGAATTGCCCCCACACCCCCACCCAAGTGGGAGGCATCAATGGTCATTGTGACTATGAAAGAGGGGTAGTCCGACTGGGTCCAAAAGTGGATATGATGTTTCTGAATCTGAGTGAGTTTTATAGGAACAGGCAGAGACTGACAAGAATGGACCACTGAACCACCAAAAGCCATTGAAAGATTCAGATAAAAACCCTTGCTAGGGGGACTAGTATTATGGCAGTTGATATAGAACCAAGAGTATGTAAGACCAGTATTGCTGCAGGGGATATAACTGACAGTAACTCCCTTACTTAATTTCTTAATGATGTGATGCAATGAACAGGCAAAGATGATATCTGGTCCATGGTATCCAAAGGGAGCTTATACCTTAAGAATTCTGTGCTGGAGATAGATTTGATTTTGTCATATTTATTGTAATATCCAGGGATCTGGAGATCTGAAAGTAAAAAGAGGTGCTTCCCGGATAGTAGCAGATGTTGCCTGGTTAGGGCAAGTGAGAAGCCAGTCATCTAAATATGGAACAGCTGGGATCCTTTGAGACTCAGGTGAGCTGCAACCAGTGTCATGCATTAGGTACACACCCTAGTACCTGAATTGGTAGTGACTGATATCACTTTCTAGGCAGATATGTTGATAGCCTTGCTGTAAATATACATGAATAGACTCTGACAGGTTTTAATTCCGGTGGCATACTTGGCCTTATTCCTTTGTTGTAACAGCAGTAGATGAGCATGTAATTCAATGCTACCCTAAGGAGGGAAAATTTATGAGAGGCATTAGACAATGTTGTTCTAAAGGGTTACCCCAAGCATCATAGCACTGAAGGAGTCTTCGTCTATATAAGGATGGGGGATCCCAAATCATTTGGAAAGGAGAACATAATAGTTGGTTAGGGAGATCTAATGAAGAATTCGAAAATTGTTAGGAAGACATTGGGAATCTATCATAAAAGCAAACTTATGAAAGTTTTATGGATTAAAGAAGTGCACAGTTGGTAAACAACTTGGCACATGTGTATATCTGGAAGACTTGTGCAGCCCCAAAAGGAAAAAAAAACATAGTCCTGAATGTGGGGAGGAGGAAAGACATGCAGGGTTTTGGAAATCATCTCCAGTACTGTGAAACAGGTCACCACCCAAATATTCAGTTCGACTGCCAGTTTCAGATAGGGACAAGGAAGGGAGCATCACCGAGAAGAGAAAACCTTGGGGAGTCCCCTCCTTCGACATGAGACACCTAACATAGGGGAAATGCACTCCCCTGGAGCTGTGCCAGGATGGAGATTCCTGAAGTACACGCCTTAGTCTCATTGGATCATAAGAGTTCACTAGGCTAATGATCACAGCCTAGCCAAGCATACTAACCTCCTTGCAAGTTCTGATATTCTTGATAAGTGTAAGAAGGGGTTTTAGGATATGACTTTTGTAAACAGGGGTCTGGGAAATGAGCAGTTAACAAGCTGCCTGTGTCGACTGGAGAGATAAGTGCCAAACCAGGTGTGAATTTTCCTAGATGCAATTAAATGGGAAGAGTAATTCCACTGAGACAGAGCATGGAGGTCAGCTCCCAAACACTGCCCCCATAGCTTTTGTTACAGACTCTCCTCTCAAGCCATCTATGCCTTCCTGTGAAAGGAGGAAGAAAGGCAACCACTCAACCTCTCAATTTTGTAGATTTAGTTATTTGCCCCTGGAAGGCAGACAGAATGGCATGAAGTGTGCTGCTACCTACCTGAGCTAAATACCTCAATGCTTATTCAGGTTTAAGGTCAACAAACATAAAGAAACTCACTAGGCCCAAGGGATGTCTCGGATGAAAAGGAATTGAGAAGTTATGTACCTACCATAACGTTCCATGTTAGTTGTCTTCTCTCGCCTTCTTTCTTGCTGGATGGGTTCAGAGCCGATCCTCAGCTCCGACTCGGCCACTTACTAAAGCTCGAGAGCTAATTTTACCGGCTCAAGGCAACCCTATATCCCATGATGCTAGGCGATAACTCCCCAGATCTCATTTGGAAGCTGAAAACCCAACATAGGCCAATAAAAAAATCCTCCAACTGGAAAGGAGGAGGAAGAAGGATAAAAACCCCCAAAGATCGTTATCTACACTACAGCTATCCTAGGACACCTAGATGGTGAAAAAAGGGAATATAAGGACCCTTCAAAGAAGGGAAGATCTTCTCGGTCTGTCCAGGCTAGGGGGATGGTGGGTGGGATGCAAGAAAGAAGGCAAGAGAAGACAACTAACATGGAACGTTATGGTAGGTACATAACTTCTCAATGTTAAGTTGTCAATCTCGCCTTCATTCTTGCTGGATGGGACCGCGTCCCTAGCACCTTCATCCTGGGTGGCTCATTGGAACAGACTCTTGAGAACAGTGGAACCAAATTTTGCTCTGTCCCTGGAGGCCATGTCCAATTTGTAATGCGAAACAAAGGTATGAGGAGAGGCCCATGTGGCTGCCGCACAGATAGTGTCTATTGGTAGTCTAGCTTGAAAAGCTGTAGATGTAGCTAGTGCTCTAGTTGAATGTGCTTTTGGCTTAGAAGTCAATTCTGTGCCTCTGAGTTGATAAATACATGTAATCACAGAAGACAGCCACCTAGATAGGGTTACCTTAGATACAGGAAGGCCTTTCTTATTTTCTGCATACAATAAAAAACAGTTGATCAGACTTCCTTATTTGTTTGGTTCTATCCAAATAGTATTGGAGCTGGCGATGAACATCTAGATAATGTAGCTTTTGCTCCACTCTATTAGTATAGTTTGGGAAAAAACTGGGAGATCAACTGATTGATTTAAATTTGTCTGCGAAGCCACCTTGGGTAAGAAGGATGGATTAGTCCTTAGAGAAACTCTGTCTTTATGGAAGATTAAGTAGGGAGGACGGATGCAGAGGGCGTGAAGCTCAGATACTCTCCTAGCAGAAGTAATGGTGACTAGGAAGAGTGTCTTCCAGGAAAGAAATTTCAATGAACAGGAGACCGCAGGTTCAAAGGGGGGAAGAATCAAGGATTTTAAGACTAAATTAAGATCCCACTGAGGTGGAGGGTCTTTGATCGGAGGCTTAAGTAAAAATACACCTTTAAGGAAAGCTTTGCAAAGCTTATGGGACATGATGTTGTGGCCCGATAAGCCTATATTAAAATTCGATATGGCTCCCCGACTGATGGGTCAACAGATCTGGAGCTGGGTCCAGATGCCAAGGCTGTACCAAAAGATAATGATGTAGGAACGGAAACCATATCTGTCGAGGCCAATAAGGTGCAATGAGAATCAACTTGGCTCTCAAGGCGGTTGCTTTCTGAATTACTTGTGGGATTAGAGGAAAGGGTGGAAAGGCATAGAGAAGTCCCCGAGGCCAATCTTGGACTAGAGCGTCTCTGAGGGGATGGCCTGGAAGGGGGAAGAGGGTGAAGAAGTCGGGGCATTTGCTGTTTTGGGGTGTAGCAAAAAGATCGCAGCAAGGAAGGCCCCACTTCTGAAAAATCTCTTCCGCCACAGATTGTTTGAGAGACCACTCGTGTGGCATGAGTATAGCTCTGCTCAACCTGTCCACTATGATGTTGGACTTCCCGGGGATATGCGTTGCTATCAGAAACCGCTGAGAGGAGATTGCCCATTGCCAAAGTCTGAGTGCCTCTCGACACAGGGGATAGGACTTGGTTCCGCCTTGCTTGTTGATATACCACACTACGGACATATTGTCCGTTTGGATTGCAATGGTTCCCAGGGGAAGAGAGTCGTGGAGGGCTTGCAATGTTAAAAGCACTGCTCTCATCTCTAGGACATTTATGTGCAGGTGGCGTTCGAAAGGTTGCCAAGTGCCATGGACCATCCTGCCCTGAAAATGCACCCCCCCCCCCGATCAGGGAGGCATCCGATGTAACCGTGGCGACCGGGGAAGGAGGAACAAAGGGTCTGCCTTGATGGACTTGAGGGGACAATATCCACCAGGACAGATGACTTTTGCAAGTTGGAGTTATCATGACCTTGTGGTGCATAGGGAGTTGCTGAAAGGACCACTGGGCGAAAAGCATCCACTGTAGAAGACGCATGTAAAAACGTGCAAGAGGAAGAAGTGTTATGGCGGCCATAAGACCCAATACTTTCAGGACATACCTGGCCTGAATTTTGTTGCTCTGAAGAAGAACATGGACATGGTTTTGAATATCTAAGACCCTTTGATCTGTTAACTTTGCTGAAAGTTGTACGGTGTCCAAGTTGGCTCCTATAAAGGTAATAGACTGACAAGGCAGACTTTTCGAAATTTATAGAGATTCCTAGCCCTCTGCAAATGTGAATGGTGTAATCTCTGGCTTGGAGAAGTTGATGCCTGGTGGTGGCAGTGAGGAGCCAGTCGTCTAGATATGGAAACACCTGGAATCCTTGCCGTCTCAGGTGAGCCGTAACTGCTGCCATACATTTGGTGAGCACTCTGGGGGCTGTAGTGAGACCAAAGGGCAGGGCTCTGAATTGGTAGTGACTGGCCCCCAGCTGAAAGCTGAGAAACCTTCTGGAGCTCCTGTGAATTTTGATGTGATAGTACGCATCCTGAATGTCCACGGAGCACATCCAATTGTCCTTGCCCAGAAAGGGTAGAATGGACTGTAGCGTGACCATCCAGAATCTTGTTCTCTTTACAAACTTGTTTAGTTTGCTGAGATCTAATATTGGTCTCCAGTCCCCTGTCTTTTTCAGTACCAAAAAGAACCTTGAGTAGATTCCGGATCCTAGTTGGTCTGCTGGGACTGGCTGGATGGCTCTTTTTGCTAGCAGTTTTGATATCTCTGGTACTGCTAGTTCCCTTAGACCAGGTGGAATGTCTGGAAGGGTTCCCTTTTGCTGAACTGGGGTTTGGATAAAGGGAATTTTGTAACCCTCGGATATGATCGACTGTACCCATTTGTCTTAAATAAGGGAAAGCCAGGCTTTTGGGTACAGTGACAATCTTCCCCCGACTGCCTCCGAAGGTGGACAATCGGGCAACATCTCAGGGATGCTGGAAGGGTTTGTCAGAGAGAGGCTCCCTGTTACCCTGGTTCTGCGGACCCCCTCTGCCCCTAGGGCGGCGTCTGTTGTTGTTACCCCCTCTGCCTCTGTGGGTAAACTGACCTCTTGCATCAGGCGTGACTCCTTGAGATTTGCAGAACCACATTTTCCCACCTTTCTGACCCTTAGGGTATGGTCTTGAAGGGGTGGAGAAATGGACTCCTACGGCAGAAAGAGTCTTGCCATCTTGTTCACATCTGGTCAAGGTGTCTTTCACTTGAGGTCCGAACAAAGCCGAACCGTCAAAAGGAATTTGTGAAGGACGCCTTGAAAGGGTCCGCAAAATTACAAAGCCGCATCCAGGCGTGACGCCTTAAGGCCACTCCTGTGCCCGCGGTCCTACTCGCTCCATCGGCTGCATATGAAATGAGACGCATGGAGGAGTTAACAATCGAGTTTAGGGTTCCAAGCTGTGAGTTGATTTTATCCTGGGACCCAGCAGCTGACGGATCCTGTAAGACTTCTCCCAACTCTTTGAGAATATCTCTCTGAAGGCGGGTGAAGTGACACAAGTAATTCAGTGACCGCATGGCAAAGGTCGCTGAAGAAAACATCTGCTTACCGTACCTATCCATGGTCCTAGAATTCTTATTAGGAGGATGGATAGGTAATGAAGGATCAGCTAGTTCCTTCTTGGTGGCTGCAGCCACCACCATGGCATCTGCTGGTACACCTTTTGTTAAGAACTGTTTGTCAACTGGTGCCGTGATGAATTTAGATGGCCTCCGAGGGGTGGGTTCCACCGAATCTGGGGCCGACCATGCCTTCCGAGTCACTACTTCCATAAGGGGGTCAAAAGGTGGAGACACCCAGGAGGTGGAGGGTCGAGAACCAAACGCCTCCAGGTATACCGACTCGTCCTCGGAAGGATTAAGGGAAGACCAGTTCCCCCTCTGCTTTAGGATTTCTAGGATGTCTGAGAAAGAGACATCCTCAGAGGGGGACCTTGGGGATCCCTCCGACTCATCCAAGTCGGTATCAGATGTAATGGACTCAGGGGAGTCCACATGCTTCCTCTTACATGTCCTCTTACGCGGAGGCTCCGCTGACAGGTCAGGAGAAGCCTCGGAAGAGGAAGATATTCCCAGTGGGGAAACCTGAGGCGCTGGATCTCTGGGTCCAGGAGCAAGAGAGTGGGAAGAGACATCAGCAAGCACTGTAGTGGGAGGAGCTGATGGAGCTGACCGTTGACTATGCCCTGGGGCTAGTACACTCATCACCTCGAAGGCTCCCCTATCAGAAAGGCCAGAGGGCTCCCGCTCTGAAGAGGTGGGAACCCCAGGCCGCACCGACAGGGAAGGCTCTGAGGCCGATGTCGGGGCCGAGCTCACCAGCACCGATGCTCCGAGAGGGAGAACGTGGTCGGACAATGGTCCGATGCCACTTGCCCCCTCAGAGCCGACGAGAGAGACCAGGCACCCGGATCCCTCCAATGAAGGCATCAAGGAGGAGATCGGAGCAGAAGACGAAGGAGCCGAAGAGGGATGTATCGGCTCCGACGCCACAACAGTCACGGCTCCGAGGAGCTCCGGCTCTGAACTCTGAGGGAGAGTCGAAGGAGGAAAAATAGGTGGAATCGTAATAGCTACCATCTGATGAGATGGGCTACAGATCATTTGGGCCAATGCCTGAGACTTTAACAGCCTACTTACCACTCTCTCAAGGTCGTGGTCGGAAAGCCTGGACGACCGAGAAGATCGGCTCCGATGGCTCCGCTCCGAGAGCAGGGGGGATCTCAGAGCCGAATGGATGGACTCCAACAAAGGGGATCTTGGCCTCTTCTTAGATATGGATGGAGCTGAAGGAGCCGAAGACACGTCGGCTGCAGCCGGAGCCGACCGTGAATGCATAGATTCGGAGGTATCGGCACCGAGTGGGGCCGAAACAGGAATCTGTGACTCAGAAGGATCGGCTCCAGCTGGAGCTGATCTAGGCACAGACAAAGAGCCAGCAGCCAAAGGCTTGGTACTCGGAGCCGACGGTTTTGCTGGTTTCAAAGGCCTCCCCGATGCAGACTTAGTCGGGGAGCCCTCGGGCTTTAACAAGCCCCTCAAAATTAGTTTGTTCCTGCGTTCCTGCAGGACTCTTGGACTGAACGCTTGACACACAGAGCAAGAGTCCTGCAGTTGCAGGGGTCCCAGGCAGTAAACACAAGAAGTGTGACCATCTGTCAGATACATTTTCTGACAGCACGAGTCACACTTCTTGAAGCCTGAGACCTTAGTTTCTTTTGGTTCCTTCGACATAACAGTGTCGAGGGAGCACAAAAGGAAAAGGAAACACACACACAACACTCAAAAACAATAAAAATATTAATAAGTGGGATACTGACACACCCAAACACTCCACAGGATCCCTAAGAATAATTAGGAAAAGGGCAGGCTTAAGGCCTAACCTAAAGAGTGTGGGGGGGGATATAAGGTGAAAAAAAGGAAGGTATTAATGGGAATAGGATTAAAAGTAGCCGTTAACTACTAAAAAACAACTGGGTGGAAAACTAACCAAAAAGGGTGACTGAAAAACTAAGTATTCAAAAGACTTACCAGGAGCTGGTAAAAAACGCACCTCACAAGCGAAAGCGGCAAACGAGATCTGGGGAGTTATCGCCTAGCATCATGGGATATAGGGTTGCCTCGAGCCGGTAAAATTAGCTCTCGAGCTTTAGTAAGTGGCCGAGTCGGAGCCGAGGATCGGTTCCGAACCCATCCAGCAAGAATGAAGGCGAGATTGACAACTTAACATCTGTTGTTAGCCAATCACTCCACATATGAGAAAACCAGATCCCAGGAAAGGACCTAGTTTCTTCAGTCTATCAGCTACCCTTCAGATCCTAGAATCTCTGATCCGAGGCTGTAATGACTCAACAGTTCGAATCTGAAGGGGGGAACTAGATTTGAGTAATGCCTAACACTTACCTGTTGTCTCCTAGCCTTAGAGCTCAATGATGGTTTGGATCTAAGAGACATCTAAGTCTTACCTGTTGGATCCCAGACTCAGGATCCGAGGAAAATGATGAGTTAGAGAGATCGGGTCCAAGGAAACTTGTATGCGTGTGTGTGTGTGTGTATATATATATCATATATATATATATATATATATATATATATATATATATATATATATATATATATATATATATATATATATATATATATATTGAGACACACACACACACACACACACACACACACACACACACACACACACACACACACACACACACACACACACACACATGGGTTTACTTTTACTTTCTGAAATAACACTAGTTCGTATTGCAAACAGCTGACTCAACTTCAGTGAACTTCCATTTAACGGAAAGCATGAACTACTGAACTTCATTCCCTGGGAAATGAACCACTTAGGCACCAGGGGAAAAAACTGAACAGAAACAAATTAAACCCACCCAAGGGGGGGCTTTGCTCCCCACATCCCACAACTAAATATACCAACTCCGAGATAGCACTACAGTGGGGAAAAGCCAAAGTTCACCCTGGTGGCCAAATGGTTCATTGCCCAAGGAAAGGAGTTTGGTAGTCTGTGCTTTCGGTTGAATGGAAGTTCACTAAAGTGGAGTTGGTCGTTTGCAATTCAAACAAGTGTTATTTCAGCGAGTAAAAGTAGACCCATGTATATACATACATATATATATATATATATATATATATATATATATATATATATGTGTGTGTGTGTGTGTGTAAAAAGAGTGCTCTGTCTTAATAGCTTGGATCTGAAGGGATTACAGATCCAAGAAGTGCTTGACAATACCTGTCAGATCCTAGGCTTGGGATCCGAAGGAAGCAAAGGCCCGCAAATAGGATCCATACTAAATATATCTCCCACAAAACTCCCTGTGAGAACATCTGATGCAGAACTGGAGAAAACAGGGAGACCTGGTTTACTGGTCAAGGAGGAATTCCCTGTAAAGGAGGGAGAAATTCCCATTGCCAAGTGTACCCCTGCTGAATTACTTTGTGAACCCATTTGTCAGAACCAATCTGGTATACAGGAGAAGATGAAGACTCAGAGAGAGAGGGAAAGATTGCAAGGGTTGTGTGAGACCCTGAAGGGGCAAACAATTACTATGACTTAGTGGACTGTCCCTGATTTTGGAATGCTTTCCCTTTCTTTTTAGGAGGTCCATGCCATTACTTTTTAAGATCCTCTTTGGTGGTTCCTTGCTGCTTGAATTGGTTTTGACAAAAGGGGGCTGAGGTGGAAAAGCAAACTTTATTTGCATTAAAATGAGGATTAAATTATTTGAGTACCCCGTTAAATAAAATTTTCCTTCTTAGCACACATAGTGAGCATGCAGAAGGGCCAAAAAGAGCTTCCCTGTCTCAGGAAGAATTAAAAATTTCAGTTTTAAAATCTTCAGGAAGATGTTGAGAACAAGGTCATGCAAATGTTCTCATGACTGACCTAAAAGCAGCAGCTTTGGAGGTAATAGCAGCAGCATCACAGGAACACTTTAAAACACGTTTAATTACACGAGACGTAGGTGCTAAAGAGAAATCAAAGATTTGTTCACCTCAGAAGAGAAAAGGTTAACCATTAACTTTTACATACTCCTGAAAAAGAGTAGTAAAAATGTTAACATATGAGCTTGACAGTTCAAAATTCTGAATGTTAAAGTAGCAGATGAATATACTTTCTTCCCAAATCTGTCAAACGCTTCCCCCTCTTTGTCAGAAGGAACAGAATTAGCAGAAGCCATCTGTTTAGCAAAAGTAGATTTAGATAAGGAAATCACCATAGGGTATGCTTTAAAGTTAGAAAACAAATATTTATGAGTCAGAAAGATGCATGTCAGGCAAACTTTAAGCAGTGAAAAAAAAAACATTCTCTAAAGCAGGCAAAATATGAGAAACAGCTGCAGACATAGATATAGTCAGCTCTAACAAATCCTAATACATTTGCCAGGAAATAAGAGTTTCATTCTGTTCCCAGTGAAATACTTCATTCATCTGTGATAAAGTCTCAGAAAAGGACAGATCTTCAACAGGGATATCTAATAACACTTTCCTCAAAATCAGAATATTCAGTCTGAGAAGAAATTCCCATAACACAACCATCTCCCTCCAGTCTCTGTTTTTCTGACTTAAAAGTCAATGGCAAAAAGAAGGAACTTTTTTTTTTCATTCTTTCATTCTTTTCCTCTCTGAAGATACAGAAAAGGTTAAAATTAGTTCTTTGGCATATCCCAGCAAGTCTTCCCTATACATGCAAATAGAAACAGAAAGCACGATTTTTCTTTATGTTCATTTTTTACAGAAAACTTCCTGAAAAAATACTGACTCACAAGAGGCATACCCATTCCCAGCTCAAGTTCCCTAGCCCAACTATGTGAAGGACCTTTCTGCTGAGCCTGTCAAGAGTGGTTCCCTCTGTCCTGCACATGATATCCATATAGTTGCAGAGGACATGTCTATCTTCCTCATTTTTAGTGGCTGTAGGTGCAACACCATAGAAACTGGAGGAAAGAGGTGAGTTGTCCAAGAAACATAGAGTTGCCACAGCAGTCACTCACTAGCGGCCGAGGTACAGCAGGAGCCACACTGACACCTAACAACTCCCTGACAACATTCTTCTTCTTGTGAACAAGGGAAGAAATAATTGGTATTAGACACTGCTCCATAGGTTAAACTGAGAATGAAGATCTGAAGACAGATAACAGAGCCTGAACAAGTCAGTACAACATTGGAGAACAAGTAGTTCTGAGGTAAGTAAACTGCTGACAGTCCCCCAAATGCACAATATCCTGCTCCTAACACACAAACCCACAACCTAAGTAGGGAAATGATGTAGAAATAAGATATTTTACAAAGAATGTTCACAGAAACATTCACACACAAAGCTGCCTCAGAACATCAATGACAGACCAGAAACACTTGTTTCCCAGCAGAACACAATAATCTAGCCAGAAACACATAAGTTTTACTTAGAAAAATAAATTAAGTAGAAAGGTTTTGCCAACAGGGGACTTATCTGCAAAGGAATGAAGGATTGCAAGATGACTGACCCTTTCATGAGGTCTGCAGAATGTCAGAAAACTCTAAACTCTTGGTATTTTAACTGTCTTTTTATATGCAGCTCCTCTTGAGCTCTCAATAGTGTGCATGGAAGGCACTCTTTAGCTTTGACAGCTCACCAGCTAAAATGGGGTAGTAACCAAATATCAGCTACTGCAACAAGTGATCTAATGCTGAACACCAAGATTACAGTGGTTGGGCACTTGTGCTAGCAAGCAAAACATGATCTGGTAAAGCAGATTTGGCAGAGACAAATCCAGCAACAAGAAACAAGGATGCCCAGCAAAGTGAGGGATACAGTCTCTGACAGAAGTTTTGTGATTGCAGGTATTACTATTGAAGGTGGGTGAGTGGCACTGAGACAGAAGAGCTGGCAACAGTTGACACAACACCCTAACCCCATGTAAAAATGGGAAAAAAGGACCTGCCAATGAAGTGTGCTATCAAAGTTTGCAGGGTCGAATTGATTAATCTCAAAGCAAATGAAGTCTACTTCTAGGCATACATAGATTTATGTACAGTATGCATAGAATATTGGTGTTGTGTTGACATGAATGTGTTTGGGTAGTGAAAATGGTGCTGGGCTGGCTTCACAGGACAGAAGTGCCCATGCAGGGAGTGAGGCATGAAATTTGATTCTACTTAGCAAGGCCAGATTTAAGGAATCCATCCTAGACTGAATTCTAATGTTCACCTCAAATAATGTTGCCACAACCTGCAGCCTACCCAATAGCCTAAACAACCACCAGCTAAGCAACATAATCAGACACCGCAAACATCCCCAGAAGGTTTATCACTAGAAAACAACCAGAAACCCTAGTAATTTCAGTAAAGAAACTTTTCCTTCCAGCATGCTCCACATCAACTGAGCTTCACTTAAAACTCTTCCACTTGATGGAGCAGTAGACATAGTTAACACAATATTTCTAAATATCCAAGCAGAAAAGGAACCATCAAGAACTAAAAGCAAACTAGCCCCTTAGTTACCTAAAAAACAAAACAATTCATGCAACTTAAGAGATAAACCCTAGAAGTCATTGCTACAAACCAAGTCTCAATCATCCCTGCAACAACATAGGCAGTTAAGGAACCATAGAAAACTTCCCTGCAACAATACAGGCAGTTAAGGAGCCATAGCAAACAATGCACAAAACAGGACAGAAAAGATTATATAGTAACACCCCAAATTCATCATCAAACAATCCAAAAAACTTTTGTAAAACAATGAATACATTGCTCAACCCTGGAAAATCAAACCAACCTAGACCATCCCCATCCAATAACTCCCAAAGTATTGCTTCACAGTTTAATGCACTTTTTATACATGCAGTAAACTCTCTCCTAGAAAACAAAACTACTATAAATCCAACCATCCCACTGCAATTACTGAAGGCAAGACAAGACCTTCACACCCACCCCAGTGTAAACATCTACAGTCAAAAAATATCTACACACCCGTAAGACAACAACCACTGTCCCTGACCATCTTACATCTGAATACCTCAAACTTTCTGCAGATTACTTTGCATATCAACCTTTTAGCTAATCAGTCGGGATCTGATAAAGATTACTACAAAACATTTACCTCCACTGAATTTCATATCTCAAATGTGTTCCTTCAAAACAGAGTCTAGGTTTGCTGTTATATTTTATACTGTATGTTTAGGGACTAAGACTGTTGTTACAAAAAGGTCATTACTGAAATTATAAAAACTGTTATATGTGATTTCTAACTCTATATCTATTCTAAATACTTTTCCTTCTGATTGTTGTTAAATTATACTCTATTGTTTTCTACAAAAATACGCAATACTGAAATTATACAAAATCTTATATGTGATTTTTACTTACATAGCTAATCTAATAACTTGTCCTTTTGAATAACCATTGAATGTGTTTCTGTCGTGTTTTTTTTTTTTTTTTTTTTTTTTTTTGTGGAGCTTATCTCCCCGGGCCTCTGCTGAAAAAGGACAGCTTGTCCAGTCGGACTTTTCCGGTAGATATATCTAAATATCTTGTCTTGAACAAAATAAACCACTATATCTAAAATGTATGTCTCCATCTTATGGAAAAAATCCTGTATAATCATAAAGGCAGCTTGTCAACCAAGCACACAAACTATGGACCAACTGCCATTCTCGCACATTTATTCAAAATTTTGGAAAGAGGAATTCACTCTCAACTTACTATATACATTACATCTCATAACCTCGTCTCTCCCTCACAACATGGTTTCAGACTCAGTCATAGTACAGTCACATTCCTTCCAAGGTTCACAGATATAATAAATCACAATAGAAATTCAGGTCTCTTAACCTCAGCCCTATTTCTGGATTTATGCATTCAACACAGTATGTTATCAAATTCTTCTAACTAAACTCTCTTTCTATGAGCTATCACCCTCTTCACTTAACTGGTCTCTTAATTACCTCACTAATAGGTCCCAAGTAGTGAAATGGCAAGATGATTTCTTCTCTTGCCTTCCTCTCTTTGTCAGAGTCCCAGAATCATCCATCCTAGGACCACTACTTAATTATCGATGGCCTAAACATAACAGCCAGAGAGGCCACCATAATATAATACACTGGTAACTCTACTCAAATATGTGCAACTAGGATATTGGCCATGCTCCAAACACTCACCCAGAAATCCTTCACCTCCACAGAAACCTGGCTTCACAACTCACAACTCCTGAATCAAAAAAAAAAACTAAGTTACTACTGTTCATCCCCAACTTTCTACTCTCAAAACTCTAATTTTAATATACTGTCATCCAACAAGACCAATACAGAACTGGTATCCCACACCAAACTGCTAGGTATGATTACAGGCGATCACATGAAATAAAGAGATAAAGAAGACACATCAAAAGATAGGCTGCCTCTATAGATTAAAACACTAGGTCATAGGATCATAGGAGGTTAGTAGGCTAATAGCCCTAAAGCCCTTTTAAGCTTAGCCATTCATACTCCCAATATTCCAAATTATTAGTGCCCAAGGACTAGATCAGCTCTGGTATATGCCTGTGCCACTGGTTATAATGACAAGGGTGACAAGCCAAGGGTGAATTTGAAATTTCACACTCATTGATCCAAATGCATTTGAATAAGCTTAAAGAAGTGCTCTGCTTCAATTGAATGGGCAGTCTGTTCCACAAAAGGAGTAATTTCTGAGACACATAACTGTCCTTCCAACATGTTTCGTCTATGTCAGAAATGAAGTTTAGATCCTTAGATCGAGTAATTCTAGTGCTGTTTGTTTTGCAAACTTCTAGCAGATCCATCAGATCTGGATTGAGAAATGCATTGAAGATTAGGCATAGATTGTCCCTCAGTAGTCTGTAGGAGACCAAGTACAGGGACAAGGCACTGAGGCAGTCTGCATAGGACAGGTTATTTACACCCTGTATTCTTTTAGTAAAGAGCCTCTGTGGCCACTACAGCTGTTGCAAATGCCTGTTCAGGTACATGCTAAAGAGTGCACTGTGCTCAATTATTGGTCTAATGAGGGCTGAGTACAGTGGGACTGTGATCTACTTAGATCTGGATGCTATGCCCCTACTTATCAGTTGTGACATGTATAACACTTTTCTCACCAGTATGGACATATAGTGATCAAAGATTAAGTTACTATCAACCTGAGTTCCCAAGTCCCTTACCAGAGGTTCCAGGTTTAGGGGAGTGTTATCAGCGTTGCAATTTGTAGAGGTGGTAGTCTTCCCAAAAGGTATAATTATGCATTTGTTGCATAAAGTTTCAGGCCAGTAATTTTTCTGCGTAAGATTCCATGTGGAGGATATCTCCATCTCTGGGGGATTCAATGATTGCATTCAGCTTGCAGTCATACTAAACGTTTGTCAGCCAAAGGCCCTCTACATTTGTCTTGACTGTAGAGAAGTATATTCTGAACAGAAGTCCAAGTATCGAGTCCTGTGGGATGCCACTAGGAACAGGCGTCTTGGTGGAAGCGGGTTTCTGCACCCTATCTTTATGTGTCCGATCCATGAATCACTTGGCTATTCATTGGGTGATGTAGGAATTTATGCCTAAATATCTGAGTTTGCTTATCACACCTAAGTGAAGTATTGTGTCAAGTGGCTTTGCTGCTGAGGTAGGCAGTATGGACCATTTTGCCCTCATCCATGACTCTAGTGAACCTTTCAAAGAAGTCCATCAGGTTGAGTAGGCATGACCTGCCCTTGATGAAAATGAACTAGGATAGGGCCAGTGTTTGAAGATTTCCTATGGCTTTGTTTATCAGGTGCATTATAATTCTTTCCATGGCCTTGCATATAATATTAGTCACAGTTGTGGGTCCGTACTTCCCTGAGTCTGCTGATGGTCCCCATTTGAGTAGAGGGATGAATACTGCAGTCCACTATTTCCTGAAGATGAAGCCTGAATGGAGGCTGTGTTAAATAGAGATTCTGCTGGGCCTGACAGATCATGTTTCAAGCTATTTAGAAGGCATCCTGAGATATTATCAGGACCCATCAATGCATGTTTTTTTAGTTTTGGAGAGTGCAGACAGGACCTGTTCTTTAGTGATGGTTAGGGGAGAAATTGTAAAGTTTATTTCTTGGCTGCTAACTGGGGGTGATAAGAGGCTGAAATTGGATCTAAATTTATCAGCCAGCAAATTTGCAATATTCTTTCATTTGGTATAGAGGGCGTGATGACTGGTAGAAGATGGGTGAAAGCTGCCAGCCTAGTCAAATATAATTTGATACATAATTCTGGCATTTGTAAATATAAATATAAAATATAGGCTTGTTTCTTAAATGAAAGAAAACACTGTAAAATGTGAACTTCAAGATTGTAGCAACATTGCCATCTGCTGTAAGGAAAACTAAGCCAAGCATTTCAAATGTTCTTTGGAATTAAAATTATGTTTTGTATGTCCTTTGAAGTTAGAATTTGGAGTCGATGAGTCTGGAGTAAGCATCCTGCCTATTGTTTTAAGGCTAAAGTTAATGACCAGAATTTACATGTGGAATGTCCTTTACTGCTCTAAGTGTAAAAGAATGTAAATGCAGTTTCGGTGTGGCCTGGGAACTCCAGACTAAGTGTCAAAATGATGTACTGTGTATACTGAGAAAACCTAAGTGTCAAAATGATGTAATCTGAGAGGGCCCAGCAGAAATGTGTTAGTGATTTTAAAAACTATTGCTCAGAAAGAGACTTTAAGCATTTTGCCTTGACTATTCAAATCAGCACAGCCTTGCCCTATGTAAGTAAGTTATTTCAGAAGTATGTTTTCTTGTAGTAATAGCTAGGAAATTATAAAATAGTTAGACTAAGTGTTTATCTGTTATGTCAGAACTGTACTACTGATTTATTTTAAGTTTCTGTGTGATCTCTGAACTCTTGAATAGCGCTGTGGTGTAGTAGTATTGTCGTGTGTTTTAATTAGTTATTACTAAATATTTTAAAACCTTTTACCTGTGGCTGGTTTGTGTAGAGATAAGTAAGCTCTAGAGTGCATTGCATATTTATAGAGTTTATTGTACAAGGCCACTCTAATAAGCCTTAGACTGATTAGTCACACTTACCAATTGGATAATAATATTGCACAGTAATAATTGCACACCCTTTTAAGGGCCCTTGGGTAGCTGATAAGTATGAGCTGGTGGTGGCAGTAATTACTACCATATAGTCTGGGTAAATGGGCACAGCTGGAGAATCTGTGTCAGCCTTTCCCAGGAGTGTCTGTGAAGTTGTATAAATACTTATCTCAAAGTATGTGGGTGTGTGTCAGCTACCTGGGCAGGGACACGAAGCACTGGTGGGACAGAGAGGGTACTGGAGGTTAGCTTGCCAGCTAAGCTGAGATCTGGACCCTATATCTATGCCATTAGGGAGTCTTATTGGGGACCTGGAGAGCAAGGGAGCAACCAGCCCCAGACTGGCTGTGATCTCTGTGTGCACTTAAGGGGAATTGTACTTTACTGCGTTTATTTGTTATCCTTTCCTCTCTTAAGAGACGCCCTCCCTGGTGTTAGTGGTGAGGATTGAGGCTCCTTGATTGCTGGGCCAGGGCACGACGATCACAGAGGGTTCCATTTACTATTGGTTCACCACACTGTTGGGTGATCCCGTTAAGGTTGCTTTATGCTTATGAAATAGCCTGAGAAGGCTATTTTTGCCTTGAAACTGGCTTTGGTGGACTTGAAAGGTCCCTTGAGTAGCTTGTTGAAACTGATTAGGATGTTTTTTTGTCTGTTGGGCATAGCCTTTCCTATTTTTAAACAGGATTTTCTTTCTTTTGTAGTACAATCTATTTATACTGGGGACCACCAAGGGGACTTCTTTTTGGAGTTTGTCCTAAGTTTATTTCAGTTTGACAATGCTGTTTCCATGCAGTTATTTGCATGCTTCTACAGGGTTTCGTTAAACACTTCCACACAGACCACACTGTTGTTTTAGTTGGGGGTGGGACTTGGAATTTAGCTATACCATAGCATAACAGGAGTTAGTTAGCCTTGGAATAATTCTTAAAGTTTCTGGGGTTTACTGGGAGTTCAGGTTTTATATTTATTTCAAGGGTGACTGGTTTGTGATCTGATCTGCCCTTTGAGGACATAACATGGTTGGGGGGCAACATTCCCTCAGACGTGTGAGTACCAGATCCAGGATATGTGCACCCCAAGTAGGGTGTGCAGGCTAGCTGTTCCAAAGCACATGCAATGAGATATATAAAAAAAAAAAAAAAAAAAAAAGAAAGAAAAAAGATTAAAGATATAAACCCAGTAGCTTAGACAGGGGTATCTCTTATTAGGTTAAATAACTACCAAACTCCATGTTGCCCACAAGGCACTAAATCATCCCCAGATCTTTAACAATATCTAATCTATTTTAGGGCTATAGGAATCCCAAGCCATACTGGTAGATCTGAAAAAGGTACACAAACGTGCCACAGAATTGGCTCCAGAAAGTTGCGGCTTTCTTTCTGTCTTTTTATTTACTGATAGGTCAACATACCCAGCAATTTTTATTCCTTTTTGTTTTTTTCAGTTTACAGTGGTTTAAGCTAGAAATGCAATTTGTTAGAAGGCGGTATATAAAGAAAAATAACTAGTGTAGGTGATAGATTAAGGCACACTTAAAAACAAAAACACTGACTTGATTTTGCTTTTGAACCATAGTTGCTGCACTTATTTTTAAAGATTTTTTTGGGCAGCTATGTTATTGTTAATTACATGTAATTGAACGTTAATTACATGTAATTGAAAAAGAGCTGTTAAGTCTCTGGAAACAGACTTGTTTAGCAAGGCAGCGTTCAAGGCCACTCTCACACTTCAGATCCATCCCCCACCGATGGCACTACCCTTGAGGGCAAACTTATCTTAAAGAACACACCCTCTCTAAACAATTGAAATAAGTGTAGGTTTTTACAAGCTTTAACACATTATCTGAGCAGTGCTTATATGCCTGTAAAGTACTATTTACAAATAAAGAGATGTATTCAGCCAAGAAGCATTTTTGAGAGTCCTACTTTCATTTTTAACCACTTTTCTGTTGGGTGATACTAGAAAGGATCCTTCCACCACTATATTTTATTGGAGAATGTGGTACTTCAACAGGAAGTTTTTTCCTCTTGTAAGCCATGAGTTTTTAGACTGGTGAGGTTTTTCAGAGGTGTTTTGAGTTTATTCCCCAACCATGGGAAGGGGATTTACCTCCAGGATTTAGATTAGAAAGCACTATTTGTTTGGTTTTCCTTTAAAAAAAATTCAGGAAACACCCCCGGAAGGGGATTTACCTCCAGGATTTGGTTTGGAATGCACTATTTGTTTGATTTTACTTTAGAAAAAAAAAAAAAACAGGCATTTTTGAGCCTGCATGTTAATGGTGATGTATGTATCCCAGTTTATGCTGGGATAGTTTAAATGAAATCATCCTTGAATATGGTGTTGGGCTGAATGGTGAGTGAATCCACTACATTCAAGTACATGGTATGGTTATCCTGGGTCATACTCAGGGACCTATAGCTAGCAAGGACATGGTACAGGACTTTAGCTAAGGTTAGTTGGACATGGAGTAGCTCAAGTGTGTCTGCTTGACTAATCGTCAGCGGCACTTACTTTTTGTTTAGATTGATACATCCCTACACCCTGTCCCTTTTTGTGTGATATCAGTTCGACATGTGTGAAAGGCTTTATAGCCTTGCATAGCCAGGGTTCCCTCCATGACTTTAAACCATGCCTCAGTAAGTACACAGATTTCAACACTTCTAAAGGTGAGGAGCGCTTCCAGGGAGAGGAACTTCTTGTTGAGACTCCTAGCACTGAGAAGTAACACCTTTAGTTCTAATCCACTAGAATTTACTAATGTCAGAAGGTTAATCAGGTTGGCATTGCCTAAAAAAGGCACCATAGCAGTGGATAATGCTTTGGCCAATATCCAAAAGACTAGTGTGAACAGGTGCAGACCATCCCTGGCAAAGCAGCATGGGTCTGTCAATCATGTTCTCCCAATCTGACAAATATTGCCCCCCACTTAGAATGGCACCTGTATCTAAGTCAATTGTTAAAGTCAATCATTTTCTGGTTATATTGTGGTATCATCCCTGGAGAAGCTAGAATGTTGCTCAAGCTCAGCGCTAGGCGTATACCTGCCTGGGACACCATCTGAAAACAATTTATGTGTCTCTTTATATAGTCCAGGAAGGTACATCTCAGGTCATTAAACCCACATGGACTATGACTGAGTCATACCAGTACTAGTGGTTCAGTATCCTGACTATGTGTGTGATTTGGTGGATTTTGCCCAGGACAGACAACTGACCATGACTGTCTCTTTGCTCAGTCTGATGAGCGGGGCATCAGTGTGTCTTATAATAGAGTCTCCAATAACCAATATATTGTGTTTATAGTTTCAGAGGTATATACTTGGCTAACAATCACTGAGGCCTTTATAAATTTAGCCATGCAAAACAAATGTATTCCATAGGCAATTTTGCTTTAGAAGTTGTTAGGGTGTAGGTTAGTTAGGGCATGATTTAACTGCTGCCTCTGTCCATCAAAGACATAGGTGTCAGTCAGACCAGTGGTGAATTTCCAATTTCCCATCCACTAGTCCAGGTTATGCTTGAACAATGTGAGGGAAGGGCTCTGCTTCACATGGATGGGAAGCCCAATCCTGAGAATGGGAATTTTCTGGGATACATCCCTATCCCTCCAACATGTCCTATTTAGATCACAAACAAAGTTTAAATCTTTGGATCTAGTAGTTCTGATGCTGTTTGCTTTACAGATATGCAAAAGGTCCATCAGCATAGAAAACAAAGATGCATGTTATGTCAGGCATAAATTGCCTCCCAGCAGTCTAAGAATAGGGACAGGGCTTTGAGGTGATCTGTATATGGCATTGTGTTATGTCATGTATTCTTTTTTGTGAGGAACCTCTGTGAACTTTCCAGTTGTTGCACGTGCATGGAGAGGTACATACCAAAGGCAGCATTTTTCTCAATGATGGTTCTGACGAGGGTACAGTACAGTGTCACGATGACTTCTATGGACCTAGATGCCATGCTCTTACTTATACGTTGAGTGACACAGAATGTTTTTCTTACTGCCTTAGAAACATGTCGGTTGAAAGCCAGGTTACTATCTATACAAGGACCTAAATCCCTGACTACTATGTCTACTTTTGGGGTGTTTTATTGATAAGGTATTTTACCAGGGTAGCCAGCTTCCCATAAGGTACTATTATGCATTTCATGGCACTGAGTTTTAAGGCCTGGTTTTGGCAACAATCATTTGTCTGTGTAGACCTTCCTGTAAAATGTTAGCATCTTGGTGAAGTTTTATGACTGCTCCTAGCTTGCAATCATCTGCAAACTTAGTAAGCCAGAGACCTTTGACACTGGCCTTGACTTCTAAGAAATAGATGCCAAAGAGGAGCAGACAAAGCACAGAGCTCTGAGAGACTCCACTAGAGATCGGCCTCTTTGTGGAGGTGGTCTCTCCAGTCCTAAAATCCTAGGTCTTATCTGTGAGCCAGCGGACTATTCAGTGGGTTTCACTGGGGCTTATAGGTCCACAGGTTCATAGGTGTGTACTAGGCTAATGGCCCTGGAGCCTTTACAAGCCTAGCCCATAGGACTACCCTGGCATCGTGCCACCTGACCTTAGTTCCCAGTGCCTCTGTCGAGTAAAGCCATTGGAGTGATCCCTGGGGTGAATTTTCTATTTCCCATCCACTCATCAAGATTTCTCTTGAAGAGGGCCAGTGAGGTGCTCTACTTGACATGTATGGGAAGTCTATTCCATAGTATGAGCATTCTATGTGTTATGAATCTGTCCCTCCAGCATGTTCTGTTGATTGTGGTAATGAGGTTGAGGTCTCTAGAGTGTGTGGTGTGGAGGAATTGGGATTTCTTTAGATGTAGCATTTCTAATAGAGCTGGGTCAGACATGGCTTTGTAAGTCAAACAGAGATTGCCTCTAAGTAGGCGATGCAACACAGAGAATAGCTGGAGGTTTTTGATTCTGTCCATATAGGACAAATGTTTAAGGCCTACGATCCTCTTTGTGAGGTACTTTTGCAGCCTCTCCAATTGTTGCAGGTGTTTAGTGAGTTACATGCCAAATGGGGCATTGTACTCAATGATTGGCCTAATGAGGGAAGAGTAAAGGGAGACAATGACCTCTTTCTTCCTGGATGCAAAACCCTTAGCAATGAGATGTACCACATAGAAGGACTTTCTGACTACAGTGGCAATGTGGTGGTCAAAAGAGAGGTTGCTGTCAACCTGTGTTCCCAGATCTCTTATAATGCCTTCTGTGTTCAGTGGACTACCATCAATGTGGTAATTCATGGGAACCAGGTTTTTCCCAAAGGGGATGACGACACATTTTTTGGAATTGAGCTTAAGGCCATGATTCTGACACCAGTCGCTGGTCACAGTTAGGCCTTTCTGTAGGATGTCAACATCATTTGGGAAGTTAATAATAGCTCCCAACTTGCAATTGTCTGCGAACTTTGTCAGCCAGAGTCCCTTCGTGTTGGCCTGGACTTTAGAGAAGTAGATACCAAACAGGAGAGGACCCAGGACCAAACCCTGTGGGACTCCACTCGTGACTGGTTGGCAGTCTGACTTGGAGTCTACTACTTTCACACTGTTGGTTCTACCTGTGAGCCAATTTGCAACCCACCTAGTGATATAGGGGTTGATGCCTAGCTTATTGAGTTTTTCTATGATTCCTGAGCCAAATGTCTAATTCCATGAGTTTGTTTACAATGCTCAGGTGGGGTATTGTATCAAATGCCTTAGCTAGGTGAAGGTAGGTAGTGTGCAACATTCTGCCTTCATCCATTGCCTTAGTGACCTTCTCAAAGAAGTCTGTCAGGATTAGTAGGTAAAAAAAGCAAACTGAGATGAGTCTAGTGTATGAAGGTTTCCTATGTCATTGTTAATCATTCCCATCATAATTCTTCCCATGGTTTTGTATATAAGACAAGTTAGACTAATGGGTCTGTACTTTCTGGGATATGTTGATGGACCACTCTTATGCACAGGAAAGACCCTTGCAGTCCTCCATTTGTGTGGCATGAAGCCTGTTCAAAGGCTATGGTTAAACAGTGACTCCACTGATCCTGATAGGTCACATTTCAGGCTATTCTGGAGGCATCCTGGGATATTATCAGGGTCCATCAAAGCTGTATTCTTGGCTTTAGAGAGTGCCTTAAAGACCTGCCCCCTACTGATAGCTTGAGGAGTTATGTTAGATGGTATTTCCAGGATGGGTTGGATGGGGTAGGGATAAAGTTGGACTTCAGTTTGTCAGCCAGATTTGCAATCTCTTCCAGTTCCGTGAACATGGCTCCACTAACCTGTAGTCTGACACTCTAGTGTGTGTACTGAGATTTTGGACATAGCTGAAGAAGACCTTATGGTTATCCTTGGCCTGGGACGCAATCTTTTACTTCAAAATTTGCTTTCTTAGACTTAATTAGTCATCTTAGTTCTCTATTCAGGTGTACAGTGGTCTCACCTTCAATAACCACATCGCCACAACAGTCAGGAAATCCTTCTATGTGACACACCTCATCACTAAGGGCATTTCATTCAGAAAAAAAGGAGGTCATTGTCCCACTGTACTCATCCCTCATTAGACCCATTATAGAATACAACGCCCCATTTGGTATGTACCTCTCAAGACATCTGCAACAACTGGAAAGGCCACAGAAATACCTCACTAAAAGAATCACAGGCCTAAAGCAGATGCCCTATGCTGACCGCCTTAAAAAACTCCAGCTATACTCTGTCACATATTGTCTACTTTAAGGCGATCTCTGCTTAACATACAAGGCCATGTCAAACCCAGAGCTGTTGGACATGCTACACAAAGAAATCCCAATCCCTCAGAGCCACACGCTCCAGGGATCTAATCCTTGTCATCACAATAAACAAAACATGCTGGAGGGATAGGTTCCTGACCCAGAGACTCCCCAGACTCTGGAATAGACTGCCCATACATGTCAAGCAGAGCACCTCTTTGGCCCTCTTCAAAAGGAACCTTGATGATTGGATGGGAGAAAGGAAATTCACCCGGGGGATCATGTCAGTCACCCTGCTAGACAGGAGTCCGGGGATGTAAATAGTGTGTGAAGAAATAGCCAGGGAGTTGTTATGGCTAGGCTTATATAGGCCCTAGGGCCGATAGCCCAGTACCAACCTATGAGAGAGTTTTTATCATTTTTGCTGTTACACTTTCTGATTTTAACTATGACTTTTTTATTTTACTGTACAACCTGTTTAATGCATAACCCCCTTTATGCAATCACTGACATGGCTGTACAGAGTTTCTGTGAATAATGCCACATAGGCTACTGTGTTACCTGAATTTGGAGGGGGTTGACATTTTGATAAGTTCTCACTCACTAAAAGGCAGGTTTACCTTGGAGTAGTTCCTAACTGTAACATGGTTTACTAAGGTTACAGAACTGATTTTTATTTCAAAGGAGACTGCTTTCTCCCACGTTTGTGAGTACCAGGTCCAATATATTTGTATCTGAGGTAGGCTTACGCACTATCTGATCCAGAATGTTTGCATTTACAAAGTCTAGTAATCTTTGCACCTGCAAATCTGGGGTCATGTTGGATTCCCAGTTTATATTGGGATAATTAATGAGTGTAGTATTTAGTTAAATGGTGGGTGCCTCTAGTAGGTCTATGTATAAGCTATAGGTATCATGGAAGAGACAAGATGACCTGTAGCTTATTAAGATATGTATGAGACTTTGTCCATGGTAACCTGGATGTGGAGGAACTCCAGCCCATCATCCTGTTTAACCAACCTAGAGGTATGCTTATTATTGATATGCACTGTGACACATCCACCTTTAGTTCCTGCCTGTGCAGTTGCTGGTCTAAACGGAAAGCACTGAAGCCTTATACTGCTAGGGTGCTCTATGTGGCTTTAAACTATGTCTCAGTAACTGCACAGATATCTGCATTCTCCAGGGTGACAAAATATAGAGGGAGTGGATTTTCTTGTTTAGACTCATGGCATTGAGCAGTAACACCTTTATATTTCCTTGGGTAGAGTTTGCTATGTTGGAAGATTTGTCAATTTGACATTTCCTAAAAAGGTTCTGTGAGGGAGGACAATGTTTTAGCCATTATTTGAAAGTCTAGAAAGGACAGGTGTAGACCATCCTTGGTGAAGAAACATGGTTTAACCAAAAAATGTGAATAATTGTAAACTAATTCAACAAAAAGCAAAGTAAATGTCCAGGTACCAAAATCATGAAAGAAATAATCCACTTTATTGTAGAAATCACAGGAGCAACCACCATAAGCGCTTTCATCTTAGCCACAATACTTCATCAGATACTCCTTCCATGTGTAATTAATCTTTTACATGAAACACAATTACCATTAATTAAATTTTTTTTTAAATTTTAAAGAAACAGTATCCAAATATCACTTCATCTCATCCTAAAAATGCATTAAATAAAACATAAAATGCACTTTAATTATAAGAAATTGTTATTTGTGTAAATAAATTTATGAAGAATGTGTCATATTCATATCAAAAATAAAAAACTAATAAAAAAAAAAAAAAAAAACTTTTGTAAATGTTAAATACTGTTTTAAACATATTTTTTAAAAAATATATTAACCATAATAGTAAACAACTGTATACCCTACTAAAATTCACACCAAAGATGCCTTCTGTGCTAGGACTGGTTTAACAGAGATGTATTCATTCAATCCAGGGGGTAAATTGGATTTCAACCTAAGTTGCCATTTCAATTCTTTGTTAAGCAACATGTTCCTTACGTCACCACCCCCCGTGTAATTTCTAACTGTGTCTATAATGCCAATTTTTTTTTTTATTAGTTTTTTATTTTTTATATGAATATGACACATTCTTCATAAATTTATTTACACAAATAACAATTTCTTATAATTAAAGTGCATTTTATGTTTTATTTAATGTATTTTTAGGATGAGATTAAGTGATATTTGGATACTGTTTCTTTAAAATTTAAAAAAAAAATGTAATTAATGGTAATTGTGTTTCATATAAAAGATTTACACATGGAAGGAGTATCTGATGAAGTCTTGTGGCTAAGACGAAAGCGCTTATGGTGGTTGCTCCTGTGATTTCTACAATAAAGTGGATTATTTCTTTCATGATTTTGGTACCTGGACATTTACTTTGCTTTTTGTTGAATTAGTTTACAATTATTCACATTTTTTGGTTGGATTTTGTCTTCGGAGGTTTGGTTCCAGGCACTGGGACAATATACAAATACAATATATTTTAAAGTGCACTTCATTCATCCTACTCTTTGAGAACATTTCCAGTGTGGGTTTATGGCGTTTGAGATCAGATCCAGTAATTCAACACTTACTGAGGACGACCTTGGTGTTCTGGACGATGCTCAACGGACCCAAATGGAGTTATGTGCTGTGAGGGAAGAAATCACAGCTTTGAAGGGGGATTTGACCAAGTTAATTGATTTACTTAGTCAAAAGGAGCCGAACGGCAGTGTGGTGCATCCAAACTTGGTTTCCCCAGGATCTGTGAGATCGAACTTGTTACCGATGATGTCATCATCGCAAGCGTCCTCTGTGGGTCCCAAAATGGATATAGCTATGCAGTCGGCATGGGTGTCGAGGGAAGAAAATAAAAATAAAAACAAGAACAGAGAAATTGCGTTTAGGAGGATTGCTACTTCTGTGACTGATGTTAACGAGGAACAAGCACTGACTAGGTGCACTAAAGGTACTGTTTCTTTTGGTTTTGGTTCTGGTGACAATCCTGTTAGAACAGAAGGTAGCAGGAATTCAATTGTGGACACAATGTCTCTAGGGGACATTATTTCTAAAAACTGTAACTTTGTGCCTCCAAACGATTTAAACACAAATGTGCAAGTTGCTAATAATAATGGACACTCGCTCACCTTAAAGGACATGATTTTTAATTTTGAAAAAAGACTGTTTAGGTTGAAGTGTCTACAAATTGACAATGGTTATTTGCAATGTTGCTGTGATTTAAAAATTGTTCCACAAGGCCTTAGGATTTTTAAATATCCTTTTGGTATTAACTATACACAGGATGTTATTAACGAATTTGATGCTTTTTTTGATGACTGTGGCATTAATTTGTTGAAAATGCTTATGAAACATAAAGAAGTTGCAATTGAATTGTTAAAGAAAGAGGTAGAACTTTTGAACAACAATATTTTAAAAGATTTACTGTTCATGGAATATGATTATTTATATAGGAAAGTGCTTTTTAGAGTGAACAAAAGGGTTGACAATATTTTTTTAAAAAAAACAGAAAAAATTGTCAAGAGATAAACAGCAATATGCAACTAGAAAAGTATATCCAGGGCCTAGGTTTAAGGAATACAATTTTCATAATAAAATGGGAACAGCTTTCATGGAGAAGGAAGGGGTGAATTTCCAGTATGTTAGAGAGGATAGGACCAGAAATTAGGGTTATAGAGGGTTGGACGAACTAGATTCCTTTTCAGATCAACAACAACAACAAAAAAACTCATATGTTCCAAGAAGGTCGGAGAGATTGGCCAACAAAAACAGTTACAATTTGGATTCGGGACAGCAACACCCTCAGACCCTATATCAAAACAACAAGGGTTGGAAAAGGACCTGAATGGTAGTGGAACAACAACTGAGGCTGACATGGACGGTATAGTAGCTGAATATAATGGTTTTAAAATTTATAATTATATTGGCACAACCCTGAGAGAGGAACATTTTTCGCTTTTGTCTAAGGGGTTTAAATTTGTATCTTCGAGTAAGGGAGATATTGCTCATGCTTTGGTTGATCTGAAAGTTTATTTAAGGAAGCTTAATTTAGCTATGGTTTTTAGAAATAATGAATCAAGAGAGGCAGTAAGTGAATTAGGTCCTACTAGGTGTAGTACTACAAACCCCCCTTACACCCTGTTCTTATGACTTTTGAAAAACAAGTAAAGTACAGTTTTGTACCTACCATAAATGCAGATGTCCGACAGATATGCAACTGCAGTCCTGACATATGGGTTGTCCTGCCTCAGGCAGCCCTTCGGTCGGCCGGATTCCAAAGTCTGGGTCCGGCGTCGGCTGATGTTGCCTCTTCCCTGACGTCAGAGCGGCTGGGGTATAAAAGCATCAGCCGACGCCATCTTCTTCAGTGTTTCTTGCCCCAGATGCCAGGTGCCCTCCAAGGAAGGCTAAATTTAGAGAATGGATAAAAATTCCATATCTGCACAACAGTAATAAACAGATACACCATAACAGATATCCCCAGCTAATTAGAAAAAGGGGGAGTGGACCCAAAAAAGAGAATTACAGAGGGGTAGGAGGGTGGGAAAACCTGACTGCAGTTGCATATCTATCGGACATCTACATTTATGGTAGGTACAAAACTGTACTATGTCCTTCAAGAATGCAACTGCAGTCCTGACATATGGGTTGAATACCATAGCCAAGCTGGGGGTGGTAGGATCTAAGATAAGGATGGTGTAGCTAAAATGCCCTGCAGGACTGCAGAAGCAAAGGCTGCTCGGGATCTGGAATATAAAGGCAGGTTGTAATGTTTGGAAAATGTATGCACAGAGCTCCATGTAGCAGCTTCTAGAATATCCTTTGTAGCCACCCCTCTTAGAAAGGCTGTGGAGGTGGCTGTAGCTCTGGTGGAGTGTGGCCTGATATTGGCTGGCACACCTTTTCCATGGAAAGAGTAGCAGAATCTGATGCAGTCTCCAATCCATTTTGAAATTGTTTGTTTGGAAATTGCCTTTCCTTGTACTCCAGCAGCGTAAGCTACAAATAGTTGGTCAGACTTTCTGTTGGCCTTTGTTCTTCCAAGTAGTAGCGCAATTGTCTGTGTATGTCCAAAGTGTGCAGAAGCTTTTCTCCTTTATTTTGAGGATTGGGAAAGAAAGTAGGCAGGTGAATTGTTTGATTTAGAGAAACCCTGGATATCACTTTTGGCATGAATGAAGGACTGGTTCTTAAAGAGACTCTGTCCTGATGGAAAATGAGAAATGGAGGTACTGCCATGAGGGCCTGTATCTCCGAGACTCTTCTTGCTGAAGTAATTGCCAACAGGAAAACTGTTTTCCAGGAGAGAAATTGCAATTCTGAAGATGCTGCTGGCTAAAAAGGAGGAAGAGTTAATTTTTCCAAGACGAAGTTGAGGTCCCAAGCAGGCACTGGTGGTTTTCTTGGAGGTTTGATATTCTTTATCCCTCTTAGAAACTGTCTTAGCAAAGGATGTGAAAACACAGGTGGATCACAGTTGTATTTTGCTGAAATTGCTGAGGCGTGTATTTTTATGGAAGAATATGAAAGGCCGTTGTGAAGCATTTCTGCCAAGTATTCCAGTATCTGTGGGATGCTCATTACTGATGCATCCTGACACTTGTTGGCATTCCAGATGTTGAATCTCTTCCATTTGGCTGAATAAGTTTTTCTGGTGGAAGGCCTGCGTGCTTCCAGTAAGATCTCTTGAACTTTTTTGGAGAAAGTAATTTGTTGCTTAATTTTACCTGTAGGCTAACACACTCAAGTGCGCTAGCCGTTTAAAAGCATTTATAGCATTTACTGTCTGTTTTTCCTCTGTTTTCTGCAAAAAAAAAAAAAAAAAATCTTGTTTTCCCGCCTTATTGAACTAGAATAGTCCAGTCTTCAGAGTTTGCTGATCTCTGGGCTTTGGCTTGGTTCCTGTGCTATTCCATATCCTTATTTGGATAAAGGGAAGCTTCTTTGTTCACCAGTGGGAGTGGGGAGCACTGAGCAGCCTATTTGTCCCTAGAGCAGTGGATCCAGCCAGAAACTTGTAGTCTATTGGCCATTTTGGGTCAATTCCTAGCTCTTTTTAACCCCCTGCTATAAAGCCCGCTTTAGCGCGCTTTTGCGTGATTTAGCGTGGAGTTGCCCATAGAGCACCATCGGGCAGCGCCGGTTAAAGTATTTCTGGCTCCGTAAAGTCTGCTCTTCAATTTTTCCCTTAGAACTTCTCTACTTGCAATCTAAACAGTCTATTCTCTATCTCAAAAGCTCAGCACTTGCTCCTAAAGCATTTTTATATAGGTAAAGCTCAGCACTTGCTCCTAAAGCATTTTTATATAGGTAAAGTACTTGTATACTAAACAAAGTACTACATTAGCCTAGAATCCCCTTGAGTACCCATTTCCCTATAGGTCCCTTCTGACTCAGTTACACAGCAAACTTTTTCACTTTTTCTAGCATGTCGAAGGGTCAGTTGCTAGCGTCCTCTCCTGTTCATCTGGTGAATCTGGGCATCTTGAGGCAATGTTACAATTGCCTCATGTACACAGACAACCCACTCCTTCTCTCACAAAACACAAATACATGTGAGAGATGCAACTATATAGCCAAACTGGAGGCTGAGCTCTCTCAACTCAGGACTGGCAAGACCAGACAGGAGGAGAAGGAAACCACGCACACCACAAACCCAGTTTCACACAGAACTATCACAACTGCAAAACAAACACATAAACACACAAAGACATACTCGGAGGCACTGATCAAAAATCTACCAAAACTACAGAGGCCTCCAAAGCAGACACCCAAGCAACTGCCACCTCAAGACATAAGACATGCAACACATAGTTCTCAAAGTCAGTGTGCTAAACAGTCACAGCCCTTAAGGCCAAACACAATGCCAGACGCACTTGTTATAGGTGACTCCATAGTCAGACACACTGACATCCCACTCACCAGACTGAACAAGGAAAAGATCACAGTAAGCTGCCTGTCAGGCTAGAATCCGCCACATAACACAAGCACTCAGGTCACTCCACAGCAAGTACAAGTATGACTCAGTCATTGTCCATGCCGGTGTGAACGACCTGAGACGTACCTCCCTGGACTACATGAAAAGAGACATAGAGGAGCTCTCAGATTATGTAGCCCAGCCGGTATGACCCTGACCCTGAGCAGTATCCTACCCTCACCAAGAATGATGCCACAATACAGAGACAAAATGATCAGCTTTAATAAATGGCTTAATTACTGGTGTCATTCTAAGGGGATCCAATGTCTGTCTGCCTGGGATGACATGCTTGACAACCCACGCTGCTTCGCAAGGGACGGCTTGCACCTGTTACCCTTGGGCTTCCGGATATTGACAAAGGCTCTTGCCACCCCCATAGTGCCTTTTTTAGGCAAGGCTCAAATGATAAACCTACCGCCCTAGAAAACAAAAATGGAGAAAAACTAAGGGTAATACTGCTCAGTGCCAGAAGTCTAAACCTCAAGATGCATGCCCTCGAAGCCCTCCTCAGTATGGAGAACATCGATGTCTGTGCAGTGACTGAAACCTGGTTCAAGGCTCCTGAGAGCACCCCAGCACTATCAGGTTATACCTCATATCATGCGTTCTGGCCCCAATATCCAGACAGAACCACAAAAGGAGGGGGAGTATCCATATTCATAAAGGATACCCACACCTCCAGGTTAGTGGCAACGCACGAAGCATCGGAGACCATCCAGGTGCAATTATCCATAGGTAAAACTGCCCTACAGTCTGTAACATGCTACAGACCACCTTCTCAAACTCAGGAAACCCACACAGCCTTCCTGAAGACACTGGAGAGTATGAATGTCTCTCCAAACACCATCATATTGGGTGACTTCAACTACCCAAACATACACTGGGAACATTACTCAAGCCCCAACACCCTAGCCCAAAGGTTCCTTGAGTTCATAAACTCAAATGCTATGGAACAACTAGTCACCATTCCCACAAGAGGAGAAAATATACTAGACCTGATCATCACAAACATGGGGACAAAATGCTCCACACCGGAAGTATATCCCTCATTGGTGAGATCAGACCATAAATTAATCTCACTGGAGATCCACATCCCGGCCCCCCCCCCCCCAAAAAAGACCACAGTGAAGAAAGTCGCAAAAGCAAACTTCACACTTTTTAAGACTGGAGTGGTATCCTTCAAGGCCCCGAGCCAGTGGAAACCACAACCCACGCTGCTGAAACCCTTACAAATGCCTTCTACGAGCACCTCCAGCAATGTATGGATCAAGCAATCCCTAATAAAATCAAGACCCTTTCCACCAAAGGCAGGCGCCCGGTCTGGTGGACCCCAGCCATAAACAAACTCTACAACAAGAGGAGAAAGCTACTACATGACAGAGCAAAATCCCTAAAAGGGAAGGCATCTCTGATCAATACTAGCAAAAACTACGATCACTCATAAAATCATCCAAGGCCAACTTTGAGAGAAAAATCGCTAATGACACAAAAGACAATCATAAAGCCTTCTTTAGCTATGTTAGAAACCTGGGTGGAAACTCCCAGATATGCTCAGAATTAGTCCAAAATGATAAAAAAATCACTGAACCCACAGACATTGCCAACATACTGGCAGACAGGTTCAGTGCAAATTTCTCCCCTCCCTCCCCCTCAAAAGGAGAAATATCTATCCCACCAGAGACTAGCCTCCCAAACATCTCAGACGCCCAGGTGAGAGCTGCTCTCTCTAAAGCAAAAAACACAGCATCAATGGGACCGGACGGTGTCCCCGGCTGTGTGCTACACGAACTCAATGAGGAACTAAACCCACACATAAGGCTGCTGTTTAATCTTACCCTTACTACAGGATACGTACCCAAAGAATGGCGTACGGCAACTGTGGTCCCACTCCACAAAGGCGGTGCTTCTACGGACCCTGGAAATTACCGCCCCATAAGCTTGACGAGCCTTGTCTGCAAAGCTATGGAGAGGATCATAATGGAACTCATAAATAAAGACACTGGGGACCTACAGACACTGGATCCTACCCAATTTGGCTTTGTCAAGGGCAGATCCTGCCTCTTGAACTTGGTCGACTTTTTCGAAACAGTCACTAAGGCCATTGATGAGGGTAAGGCAGTTCACACAGCCTACCTTGACCTAGCAAAAGCGTTGACACAATACCCCACTCGGGCATCATAGAAAAGCTCACCAGCTTAGATGTAAACCCATATGTCACAAGATGGGTTGCAAACTGGCTCAAGGACAGAACACACAGGGTTAGAGTTGCTGGTGCCATGTCAGACTCTAAGCCGGTCACTGGCGGTGTCCCACAGGGCTCAGTCCTGGGCCCCTCTTGTTCAGCATTTATTTTTCTGAAGTGCAGGCAAACATAGGGGATTGTGGCTGACAAAATTTGCAGATGACTGCAAACTGGGCACCATAATTGACACTCCATCAGACACAGACATCCTCCAGAGAGGTCTCATAGAAATGGATAACTGGTGCCAGAGCCATGGCCTAAAGCTAAATGCCAAAAAATGTATAGTCATACCCTTTGGGAAAAACAAGGTAACCCCTAATTACCACATAGGTGGTAATCCATTAAACACGGAAGAAGTTATCAGGGACCTGGGGACCCAAGTTGACAGTAACCTCTCTTTTGACACTCACATTGCCAAAGTGGTTAGGAAGACCTTCTACATTGCCCACCTGATCATGAAGGGATTCACATCCAGATCAGGAGAGGTCATTGTACCCCTGTACTCTTCACTTATCAGACCAATGATTGAGTACAACGCCCCATTCGAATGTACCTTACCCGACACCTGCAGCAGTTGGAAAGACCCCAAAAGTTCCTCACCAAAAGGATAAAGGGGCTCAAACATATGTCATACGATGCCCGACTGAAGAAACTCCAGCTCTATTCAGTCGCATACCGTCTGCTCAGAGGTGATCTGTGCCTGACATACAAGGCCATGTCCAACCCGGAATTAATGGACATGCTCCACCTCAAAAAATCCAAATCCACCAGAGCCACGAGAGCAAGAGACTTAAACCTCAACACGGATATAAATAGGAAGTGCTGGAGGGACAGATTCATCACCCAGAGACTCCTTACACTATGGAACAGAATCCCAGTCCATGTGAGGCAAAGCCCCTCACTGACTCTGTTCAAGAGAAATCTTGACGAGTGGATGGGAGATCGTAGGTTTACCCTGGGAATCATCTCTGTATCACTGCTGGACAGAGGCACAGCAAACTAATGGGTATAGTATTCTCATCCTAAGGGGTGGTGAAAGCCACACACACTCTGGCTAGGCTTATAAATGCCCTAGGGCAGATAGCCTAGTATGACCCTATGAACCTATGAACCTATGAGAGATATGGGGAGAAGTCATGGAAACCTCCAAGCTGTCAGTTGCAATGTTTGCAGGTTGGGATGAACAGTCCTGTAATTGTGCTGAGTTATAAGCAGAGGCCATTGAGGCAGGGGCCACTGCTTGGTGCGAGTTCTGCTCCTTAGTAATGGATACCAGTGCTGTCTTGGCCAGTCTGGAGCTATCAAAATGCCTTTCGGTTGTTCTGCTTTGATCTTCAGTAACACCTTGGTCATTAATGGTAGAGGTGGGAATGCATAGATTGTTAGAGAATTCCAGCTGAAGGAGAGAGCATCCATTCTCCAGGCTTGAGGATGGTGTGTCCTTGAGCAGAACTTCTTCAGATGATGATTGAGGTGTGAGGCAAAGAGATCTATGTCCGGCCTTCCCCATGCATGAGTTATTTGTGAAAAAATGTCTTGATGCAACATCCATTCGTCTTGGGTCCATAATGTTTCTGCTTAGACTGTCCGCCAGAACATTGTCCTTGCCTGGAACAAACTGGGATTGCAACTGTATGTTCAGTTTCAGGGACTTTTCCCAAAGAGTCATTGTTAGTCTGCAGAGGGGGTAAGAATGGGTGCCTCCCTGTTTGTTTATGTACCACATAACAGTGGTGTTGTCTGTCTTTATTAGCAGATGACCTTGATGAAGAAATTTTCCGAAGGCCTCGACTGCATGAATCACTGCCAACATCTCTTTTTGATTGATGTGCAGATGCAATTCCCGGGGTGCCCATTGCCCTTGAATGCATCTGCCCTCCATGTGCACCCCCCATCCATGATCTGAGGCGTCTGTTGTAATGGTTTGGCTTGCTTGAGGTTTGTTGAAAGACATGCCTTTGTTTAGCTGGCTTGCTTCTGCCCACCACAAAAATTCCTTTTGTAGACATGGAATGAGTGGAATAATTGCTTCTAAGTTGTGGCTGTGTTGAGACCATAAACTTTTAGGTACCATTGTAGTTTTCTCATGTGTAGTCTTGCCAGTGGAATCAGAAGAATGCAAGATGCCATGAAACCCAGGGCCTGCAGGATTTTCCTTGCAGTCATCTGGGTGTGCTTTGCTAGGCTTTTGAAGTAATCTGGTAATTGTTCTTGTTTTTCTTCTGTGAGGAAAGCCACTTGTGAGTTTGTGTCCAGTTTGGCTCCTAGAAAAATTATTTGTTGGGATGGCAGTAGTCTTGATTTTTGAATGTTGACTGTGTATCCCAAAGCCTGTAGTAAGTAAATGACATAGTCCAAGTTTCTTATCAAGGCTTGCTTGCTGTCCGCTTGTATAAGGCAGTCGTCCAGGTAAGGGTATATTTGTATCCCCTGAAGCCTGCAATGTGCAATTACTGATGCCAGGCATTTCGTGAATACTCTGGGCGCAGTAGATAAGCCAAAAGGCAATGCTGAGAATTGATAATGCTCTGACCCTGCAAGAAATCTGAGGTATCTTCTGCAGCTGTGTCTGATTGGGACATGCAGGTATGCCTCCTTGAGGTCCAGAGTAACCAGCCAAGACCCCTTGCCCCGCATGGGAAGAAGTTGCTGTAACGTCAGCATTTTGAATTTTGGCACAATGAGAAAAGTGTTTAGAGCGGACAAGTCCAGTATAGGTCTCCATTGCTTTTCTTTTCTTGGAACAAGGAACAGTCTTGAGTAGAATCCCTGGCCTTGTTCCTGAGGAGGAACCTTTTCTATTGCTTTGATTTGTAGCAGCTTTGAAACTTGTATGAGTGCCTCTGCCCTTTGATTTTGTGGCAGGTTTGGCATGCCTTGCCTTGTTGGTAAGGTATGGAAGTGGAACCTGTAACCTTTGTCTATTATGTCCAAAATCCATTTGTCCTTTGTAAAAACGTGCCAATTTTTTGAAAATAAAGATAATTTTCCGCCTAAAGGTGCTTCTCTTTGAGCCTTGGTCGGCGGTGTCAAAGTCAAGTCATTGTGATTGTCCCTGTGGAGCAGTAGATGTCCCTGCGCCACCTCTCTGATTAGTTGGTTGCCATTGGCAGCCCCTGTAGGAGCCTCGGTATTGCCCTCTACCTCGAGCATGCCTGTTTTTTCCCCTTTGGAACTTGTCAGTGTCTGGAAAGGACCAATTCTTCGAAGGCCAATTCCTGCTGAACCTTGGTGGCTGAACCTGGAGGAAATCTTTGACTGTTTGTACTGATTTAGCCTTTTCCTCAATTGATTTCAACACCCCCTGTGCATTAGCACCAAATAGTTTGTGTTTTTCCAGAGGTGCATCTAGAAGCTTTACTTTAACATGATCTGGCAATGTCTGTTCTTTCAACCAAGCATGTCTACGTATGACGGCCCCTGTCATAGCTGCCCTACATGAAGCTTCCAGTGCATCATAACCACACTGAAGAAAATGATTGCTAACCTGCTGAGTATTATGAACCAAATCCTGCAAAGCCTTTCTATCTAAAGGCTCAGGAGAGGCTAACTTTTTCTGCAAATCATCCATCAAGAAATCCTGATACTGAAACATATGAAAAAGACAGTTAAGTGCCCTCATGGCAAGGGTGGTTGAGGTATAAACTTTTTTACCCCACCTCTCCAGGGACCTAGATTCCCTGTCTGCGGGCAAAGGATTTTTGGCCGTGGAAGTGGCCACTCCTTTGGGCCCCTGAGAAATAGTTTCTAGATCAACAGAGTGGGCCTTAAAGAGATGTTTATGAGTTTCAGCAACCCTGTAATAACTGTCTGGCTTCAGAGTCTGAGTACACATCATCCAATACATCTAACACTGGGGGTACAGCTAAAGGCCTGTGCTGGGGTAACTTAAGGAAAGTCCGAAGCCTTTTCCTGGAGTCAGAGAAATCCTGGCCCTGCCACTGAAAATGCTCTCTCATGGAGTGGAGAATTTCCCCGAAAGAAATATCCTCAGGAGGAGAGGCAGAGTGAATGGATTCATCAGCATCAGAATCCTCGTAGGCCGGGAAGGATTCTTCCTGGGAATCTGAAAGGCCTGACTCACCAGAGGCTTTATCTGAGGAAAGGGTATCTGCCTGCTCAACCCTAGGCCTTTTGTCGGAAGGCGGCTGAGAACCTCTGTCTGGATGAGCCTGAGAGCCCCTGATTAAAGAAATTAGATCTGCAGCTAAAGTCATGATCTGTTTATCAGAAGTGGGACCCTGTGAAAAAGATTTAGGAGGGTGAGACTTAGCCTGGCTGGCAGCCTTAGCACGTGTGTAGGCCTTGATGGACATAGACACAGGAGGCCTGGCTGCCCCATGTGCTGGAGTAACTTTGTCCACCGGTATGGTGTCAGGCAAATCTTGGGCTTCGGTTTCAGGAGGAAAATCAACAACCGGCACTGGGGTAGCCTCCGGGACCGAAGTGTGCGGTAAAGCAGTGTCGTCGGCCTGGAGCGGTTGAATTACCACCTCTGAAGAGACCGATGCACTCACGGTAGGCTTTAGCGTGGTGTCGGTGGAAGTTGCGGGCCGCGAATGTCGGTCCCGGTCCTTCCGTTTTTTGGAAATATGTGCTGTCGGTAGTTCCGACGGCATGATATAGGAGTAATTTTCCCCAAAAAAGTCTTCAGCAAATTCTGCCCGGCGCCTAAGTGTGCGCTTATTGAAGCAAGCACAGGCAGCACAGGCCGAGACGTCGTGGTCTGGGCCGAGGCAGGGAAGGCAGTAAGAATGGAAGTCCTTATGAGGTATTTGTTTACCACAAGACAAGCAATTATTAACTTTTGCAGTTTTATCTGACATCGGCTGAGGCAAGAAAAGGTTCCCCAATGGGGTACTTAGCTTTTTGATGACTTTGGTTTATCTGAAAACACAGGAGCTGGCCGACCGGCACTTGCGAACTGCTTCTGCTTCGGGCACCGCGTGGCAAGAAAGACTGAAGAAGATGGCGTCGGCTGATGCTTTTATACCCCAGCCGCTCTGACGTCGGGAAAGAGGCGACATCAGCCGACGCCGGACCCAGACTTTGGAATCCGGCCGACCGAAGGGCTGCCTGAGGCAGGACAACCCATATGTCAGGACTGCAGTTGCATTCTTGAAGGACATCTGAAGAATTATATGAGGTATATGGTGTCACTAATAATAATAAAAGTAAAAAAGGAATTTATGGACAAGATAATTTAAGCAACGAAGAAAGGGTGTTACTGAACACATTAAAAAATTATAGTTCTTTACGCATTATGAAACCAGATAAAGGGGGGGGTGCTATTTTATATAGTACGGAGGAATACAACAATGTTATTACAAACATTTTGATGGATTCGAAAACATATTCACCAGTGTCAAAGAATGAGATTAATATAGCATATGGCAGGATTGATTCCCTGTTAGAAGAATATTTGCTAGCAAATAGAATTAGTAATAAGACTTTATATTTTTTAAAACAAAGATATCCCAAAGTTCCGATTATCTTTGGACTACCTAAGGTACACAAAAATATAAAGGAACCTCCATTTAGGCCGATTGTGTCGGCTAAGGGCTCTAAAACACACCCAATTGCAGTTTACATAGATTTTTGGTTGAAAGAGATAGTTATAAACACCAATCATTTAATAAAAGATTCCTGGGAATTTTTGAGTACATTGACTCAGGAGGTATGGCAGGAAAATTTGAATTTTCTTACTATTGATGTTACTGATCTATTTACTAGTATACCAAGAGTTGAGGGGTATAAATATTTTAGTGACAGTGTGTATAAATTATCATCTTTGCCCTATGACAAAATTCAGCTTATTTTGGAGTTAATGGAGGTAGTGTTGGATAATAATTATATATACTTTCAGGGAGAATACTATCAACAGATTAGTGGTGTTGCAATGGGGGCAGTATGCGCACCAGTTTATGCGAATTTAGTTCTGTTGGAATGGGAGAATAGATTTGTTTTTCAAAGTGATTTTATGAAAAACATTCATCTCTATGTTCGATTTTTGGATGACATTTTTGTATTATGGGAAGGGGATGAAGATAGTGTGAAGAACTTTGTTCATTACATTAATGGTAGCACCCCCTTCTTTAGTTTTACATATACATGGGATAAGACATTGATTAATTATTTGGACACCACTATAACTCAAACTAGGAATGGTTTTAAGTCCAAGATATACAGGAAAACTACTTGGTGTAACAGCTATTTACACTTTTCCAGTAATCACCCCATATTTATGAAAAGAAGCTTAGTGAAAGGACAAGCAGTACGCATAGCTCGTATGACGTCAGAATATGAAGACCTAAAAATTGAATTTAGGAAATTGAAATCCATGCTCGTAGAAAGGGGATACCCAGACACCTTTGTTGATTTGATATTGGGAGAAGTACACAGGGGTTGGGGTGTAAAATACAGACCACTTTTAGGAAGGCCTATGCTAGATAAGGACAACAACAATAAGGCCAATAGAGACTGTATGTTCAACACAAAAACTTTAATTGGAAACAAATATGAAAAGGCATGTGTTATAGAGTATAACGGTTTTTCTGAACCTTTCATGAAAACAATTAGGGGCAATTGGAGTATGTTAAAAGCCAATAAGGAATTGTTTGAAACTATTGGTCAAGCACCTACATTTTCTTTCAGGACAGGTACTAATTTTAAAAGAATATTTGAGTCTTGCATACCTCAAGGGAATTATGATGGAAAGGCTACAGTTCCCTGTGGTAGTTGTAAACAATGTTTTTACATTTTTAGGGAGAAATATGTACAGTTGGAAAATGGGCTTGGTAGTAGGGTAACATTTTGTAAAGGTAATTGCAATACAAAGATGCTGGTGTATTTGGCCATATGTAATGGATGCCCCGCATATTATGTGGGTAAAACGGAAAGGGCATTTAAGTATAGGATGTATGAACATTGTTATGATGTCAAAAATAAAAAAGAGACTAGTGTTTTGTATAAACATTCCATTCAGTGTGGGTCCTTCAGTGGATATAAATTTGGCATTATAGACACAGTTAGAAATTACACGGGGGGGTGGTGATGTAAGGAACATGTTGCTTAACAAAGAATTGAAATGGCAGCTTAGGTTGAAATCCAATTTACCCCCTGGATTGAACGAATGCATCTCTGTTAAACCAGTCCTAGCACAGAAGGCATCTTTGGTGTGAATTTTAGTAGGGTATACAGTTGTTTACTATTATGGTTAATATATTTTTTAAAAAAAATATGTTCAAAACAGTATTTAACATTTACAAAAGTTTTTTTTTTTTTTTAGTTTTTTATTTTTGATATGAATATGACACATTCTTCATAAATTTATTTACACAAATAACAATTTCTTATAATTAAAGTGCATTTTATGTTTTATTTAATGTATTTTTAGGATGAGATGAAGTGATATTTGGATACTGTTTCTTTAAAATTTTTAAAAAAAATTTAATTAAAGGTAATTGTGTTTCATATAAAAGATTAATTACACATGGAAGGAGTATCTGATGAAGTCTTGTGGCTAAGATGAAAGCGCTTATGGTGGTTGCTCCTGTGATTTCTACAATAAAGTGGATTATTTCTTTCATGATTTTGGTACCTGGACATTTACTTTGCTTTTTGTTGAAGAAACATGGTTTGTTAACCATGTCCTCCCATGCCGACAAATATTGTATCCTCCTAGTATGACACTAGAAACAAAGCCAGTTATTAAAGTTAATCTTCTGTTCATATTGTGGCATCATCCTTGGTGAAGGTAGAATATTGAAAAAATGCTAGGCACATACCCACCTTTGACACATTTTCCAAGAACTCCATAATGTCTCTCTTTACATACTCTAACAAGATGCATCTCAGGCTATTTACAACTATATGGATTATGATTGAATCATACTAGTACTTGTGGTGCAATGACTTCAGTGTATGCATACCTTGATGGATCCTGGCTCCTGATAGGCAACTGACCATTATTTTCTTGTTGTTTAACCTGAGAGTGGGGCATCAGTATATTGTACAATGCAGTCCCCTATGACCAGAGTCTTGGGTGTTGTACTGGCATGCCTTATGGTCTTGGTAGTTTAGGCTCTGCTGGGTGTATCTGTAAGTGCAGTGTTAGGTGTGGTTACTACTGAGTGCTTTTGAGATTGCTGGCTATAATTTTTTCAGGTGGAGTGTCTGGGAGGTCTTTGGAGTTTGGGAAGACTGAATTTAAATGCCTCAGCATAAGTAGGTCTATGTATAAGATACATACTATGTGTGGTGGGTGTAGCATGTGTGTTTCTGACAAACAGATTGTTATTTTGAGTGCTTGTATGCAAGAGTTTTGCCTCCAGAGACATTGTGTATGTACATCTTTTGCATACTCTGTTTCTTTGAGGATTAAATGGTTGTCAGTGAACATTAGACAAATGTTACATTGTCTGAAGATACTCATATCCACTAAACTGGCAGTGGAGAAATTGGGAAAGTGCATATCCATGATGTCAGGTCCTTTACTGGCACAGCTACAAGGGCGAAGTGTATAAGGAGTTAATAATGGGCTAACTAAGTGTGCTTTTGGGACTGGAGACTAGACTAGGCTACATACTACCACATTTAAGGAGCAGTCATCCTCAATGTGCAAACTAGCTGCTTTATGCTATCCAATGCACAAAGTAGTTGCCCTACCCTCACCGAGTTACTGGTATACTTACAGAGGTAGTTTTAAGGGAAAATTTGATTTCTGGGTGTCTGCATTTACTGTCACTATGTGATGAACAGTATTACACAACCACTCCAAATTTATACAGACTTAAAAAAAAACAGGAAACTGGCATCTAAGCCCTCTGGCCAATAAAACAATATACTTACATCTTTCTTTTGTAATTCACAACTCTGACAGTTCAGGCCAACACCTACTGCCACTATATGGAATATCCCAGTACTCCTAGTATAAAACACCAAAAAAGATTGCTTGAGATTGTATGCTACTGCAAAAATAACTTTAACAAACTAGCTAACAGATCCTTGTTGTGTGGTAGTTTGTCTTAAGGGCTTAGAGTTCGAGTCATTTTGAGACATGATTGTATGTGCTCTGGGGAGTTTTGCATTTGTAGAGTGTTTAGGAAGTTGCTGAGGACAGTGTATGGGGAGGCCTTTGAGGTTTGGATAGATTGCATTTAAGTGTCCCAGCATATGTGAGTTTTTGTCTGATCTATAATGGGTGCAATGTGCATATTACTGGCAACTGGTTTGGTGATAGTGTCTGTATTTGAGAGCTTTGTCTCCAGAGACATACTGTAAATACATCTTGCAAACAGTGCTAGTCTGCATAAGAATAAGATGGCTGTCAGTAAACATGAGACAATAGCTACATTCTCTCAAGATGCCCATTTCCACTAGGCTGTCTACAGAGACAGCAGGAAAGTGCACAGCCATTGCTTCTTTTTATGATCTATAAGGGGTGGTGCAAGAAGAGTTTGTAACTAACTAAACTGGGAGTTGTTGAGTTGGGGGAAAGGTCTAGGATTGATCTAAAACAGCAGTCTTGGGGTAATGCTTCACAGTGGGGAAAATAGCTGTGCTACACTCCACTAGATACTTGAAAAATAGCAGATGAAATTTAATATGGAAAATTACAACTCTGCGTGTCTGTATCTATACAGGGCAATGGAAACCACCCTGCAGAGCTCAGCACAAGTTATAGAATATGAACCAGAGAGGAATCCAAATCAGTAAACAGTAAAAATGCAGTATCTATAGAGCTCAGCCTATCACAATGTGCCTACACAGAACTAAATACTATAACTGAAATATTTCCAAAGGCTGGTTTATTTAATGGAAAAAAGTAACATGTGTTCTTGCTTTTCAGGGTAGTTTGGCTGGTGGCAGTACTATTGTGAACTTGGGGAGAGGATGGTAGCACTATAAAGTTATTGTTTACTACTTCATTTGGAAAATAACAAAATAATTTAAACAAGTTTCAAATTATTTATATAACGACCAATATTGGTTAATATAAATAATAAACTCTCAACTTATGAGAAGGATATATTAGATCGAAAGAAGTATAAATTAAACAGAGATATTAAAGATTACGAGTATAAGAAAGCATTTATCCTTTCAACCAATCAACGTCCAAGAGGAAGAGCGTCAGCTTTCAAAAAGATAACAACATTTCCGGTCAGAAAAACAGCAGAGGTTTTACCTCAGGGGAAAGCGGAGCGTCGGCGTCCTCATTTGACAAGGAAGAAAGAATAAATGATAATTTTCCAGATTTACAAGGGGCAATGGATCCAGATTCCTTTCGGAAAACCTTTGGAGGTTCCAAAGGACAGAACTGCAACACCAAAAAGCGGGGATGGCAGGGCCAAGACCGTTATAGAGACCCGGGAGAAGGACGTTTTAAGAGAGGCAAATGGACTATGTAAACAGGTAGGCGATACGTTAGTATCACAATATGTTGTTAACTTATCTGATTATGAATTTGATGAAACAGAACTGTCAGTTTTAAACAAAGGTATTAAATTTATACCAACAGTACTGCCTAGATTATATGAAATTAAAGGTGAAATTTTCAGCTTAACACGTAAAATGTATTTAAAAGAATATTTTTATTATGCGAAAGAAAAAAATCAAAATGAGAATAATGAAGTGTTGGACTCAGATAGTAGCAATGAATGTTATTTTTCATGTGAATCTGATTCTGAAGTGAATGCTTATAGTTTACTAGATACAAGCAATATTAAGTCTAACAACATTTTTATGCCACTTAGTAAGAATTCACTTATTCAGAATTTTAACAATGCTGTGAATTTAATAATAGAGAAGGAATTTGATGAATTTGGAGTTTCGAAAAAAGAATATAACTTGACAAAAAAAGAATGGATAAAATTGCAACAAATGAGTAAAAATGATGAGATAATTTTCAAGCCATCAGATAAAGGGGCAAATTAGTAGTAATGAATTTGAAAGACTATTATAGTATGTGTATGCAACATTTGAATAATCAGGAGGTATACAGTAGGATAGATGAATCCAGTTTAGTTCAAGCACGAACTGACTATCAAGAGTTATTAAAGAAAGGTGTAAGATTACATTATTTTACAACATATGATATAACACATAAATTTAATGTCAAAAGAAATACAATATCAACATTTTTTTGTGTTCCTAAAATTCATAAGGATTCCTTTCGACCTCCAGGACGTCCTATTGTATCTGCCACTGGTTGTTTTACCTATAATTGTTTGTTGCATGAAATTTTGGTAAAAAGGTAATTCAATTACCTTCTTATATTAAAGATTCTTTTGATTTATTGAGTAAAATCAAGAATGAGATATGGACAGAAGATATGTATTTTATGACAGCAGATGTAGTGAGTTTATACACTAACATATCACATGTTTTTGGACTTGAAGCTATACAATGTTTTTTGTGGGATAATCCCAGGACACAGTATATTAAGGAAATGACACATTTTTGCCTTAAGAATAATATATTTTAATTTGATGGGAATTTGTATAGGCAAAAAGCAGGTACAGCAATGGGGGCGGCATTCACCCCAGTATACGCTAATTTATTCATGGGACTAATAGAAAATACTTACATTTATAGAAGTAAATTTTTTAGAAAATATGTAAAAAAGTATTTTCGATTTATAGATGATTTGATTTTTATTTGTAAGGGGGGAGAAAGTGAATCGAGTAATTTTATAGAGTATCTAAATGCTAATAAGTATGGTATTAAATGTGATGATATTCAAAAGGGTTTACAAATAAATTACTTAGATATAACAATGAAAGGGGAAAATAATAAGAAAATTCATACTAATATTTATAGAAAATTTAATCAGAAAAATCTTATGGTACATGCAACAAGTTGTCATCCTAATCATACATTGGATTCCATTCCGTCAGGGGAAATGTTAAGAATAAAGAGATTGAATAGTGATGTTATTGAAGCATATAATGAAGCACAAGAAGTAGCCTTGATGTTTGAATCTAGAGGCTATAACAAAGAAAAAATAAATGAGAGCTTGCAAAAAAATTTGGTGTTAAGCAAAATGTAAAGGTAGAGAAAAAAGATATACAAAGAGGAAGGAAATTAAGGGTAAATGAGACAACATCAGAAAAAGAGAATTTATTCTTTGTTACTAAATACACATCTTTTTCACATAGAATGACAGGGGTGATAGGAGAATATTGGAAACAAGTAAAAAGAAATGTACAATCATTGTCGCAAATAGAGCTGAAAATTTTTTATCAAAGGGGAAGAAACCTTAAGGATTTTTTAGTACAAGCAAAATATAAAAAGCCAAAAGATAAGATGTTAAAAAATGTAGAAACAAAGGGGACTTTTCCATGTGGAAAATGTACCATATGTCAGTATATTACAACAAAAGTAGAAAGTATAGGTGAAAAGAAGTTTGAAATACAGGGTAGATATTCTTGTTTGAGTAAAGGTGTTATTTATGCGATAGTTTGTCCGTGCAATAAATATTATATAGGGGAAACAAAAAGATCATTCCTGTTGACTCACAGACACACACAGTTCATCAAGGCTGCAGGAGTTCATGAAATCTTTAGATTTAAGCTGGACCTGTAAGAAAATACTGGTTAATGATTAAACAGGGGGCCTGGTGAGAAAAAAGAAGCAAACAAAGGATTTTGAAGCCTTGAGGTATAGTAGCCATGGAATCCCAGAATCTGTATTGCTGTACACAGACTGAATGTTCCAGTTAAGCTTCTGAAGTTGGAAGGGATTTAAAAGTCTTCAAAAAGAAATCGTGTCAATGTTGGCATTACTACAGGAGTCGGATGCAACTACACAACATTAGATGGATGGACTAATGATGGTAAAACAATCTCTCCTGAACATTTATTAAGGGACTTGCCTGCTCCTAAGGACCCCTGAACCACCTCAAGCCTTACCTAAGTGGCCATCCACTATCTTCTGCTGCCCTGTGCTCCCACCTGGTTGTACTAAAGTTGCTAACAATCTCTCCTGAACATTTATTAAGGGACTTGCCTGCTCCTAAGGACCCCTGAACCACCTCAAGCCTTACCTAAGTGGCCATCCACTATCTTCTGCTGCCCTGTGCTCCCACCTGGTTGTACTAAAGTTGCTAACAATCTCTCCTGAACATTTATTAAGGGACTTGCCTGCTCCTAAGGACCCCTGAACCACCTCAAGCCTTACCTAAGTGGCCATCCACTATCTTCTGCTGCCCTGTGCTCCCACCTGGTTGTACTAAAGTTGCTAACAATCTCTCCTGAACATTTATTAAGGGACTTGCCTGCTCCTAAGGACCCCTGAACCACCTCAAGCCTTACCTAAGTGGCCATCCACTATCTTCTGCTGCCCTGTGCTCCCACCTGGTTGTACTAAAGTTGCTAACAATCTCTCCTGAACATTTATTAAGGGACTTGCCTGCTCCTAAGGACCCTGAACCACCTCAAGCCTTACCTAAGTGGCCATCCACTATCTTCTGCTGCCCTGTGCTCCCACCTGGTTGTACTAAAGTTGCTAACAATCTCTCCTGAACATTTATTAAGGGACTTGCCTGCTCCTAAGGACCCTGAACCACCTCAAGCCTTACCTAAGTGGCCATCCACTATCTTCTGCTGCCCTGTGCTCCCACCTGGTTGTACTAAAGTTGCTAACAATCTCTCCTGAACATTTATTAAGGGACTTGCCTGCTCCTAAGGACCCCTGAACCACCTCAAGCCTTACCTAAGTGGCCATCCACTATCTTCTGCTGCCCTGTGCTCCCACCTGGTTGTACTAAAGTTGCTAACAATCTCTCCTGAACATTTATTAAGGGACTTGCCTGCTCCTAAGGACCCTGAACCACCTCAAGCCTTACCTAAGTGGCCATCCACTATCTTCTGCTGCCCTGTGCTCCCACCTGGTTGTACTAAAGTTGCTAACAATCTCTCCTGAACATTTATTAAGGGACTTGCCTGCTCCTAAGGACCCTGAACCACCTCAAGCCTTACCTAAGTGGCCATCCACTATCTTCTGCTGCCCTGTGCTCCCACCTGGTTGTACTAAAGTTGCTAACAATCTCTCCTGAACATTTATTAAGGGACTTGCCTGCTCCTAAGGACCCCTGAACCACCTCAAGCCTTACCTAAGTGGCCATCCACTATCTTCTGCTGCCCTGTGCTCCCACCTGGTTGTACTAAAGTTGCTAACAATCTCTCCTGAACATTTATTAAGGGACTTGCCTGCTCCTAATGACCCCTGAACCACCTCAAGCCTTACCTAAGTGGCCATCCACTATCTTCTGCTGCCCTGTGCTCCCACCTGGTTGTACTAAAGTTGCTAACAATCTCTCCTGAACATTTATTAAGGGACTTGCCTGCTCCTAAGGACCCCTGAACCACCTCAAGCCTTACCTAAGTGGCCATCCACTATCTTCTGCTGCCCTGTGCTCCCACCTGGTTGTACTAAAGTTGCTAACAATCTCTCCTGAACATTTATTAAGGGACTTGCCTGCTCCTATGGACCCTGAACCACCTCAAGCCTTACCTAAGTGGCCATCCACTATCTTCTGCTGCCCTGTGCTCCCACCTGGTTGTACTAAAGTTGCTAACAATCTCTCCTGAACATTTATTAAGGGACTTGCCTGCTCCTAAGGACCCCTGAACCACCTCAAGCCTTACCTAAGTGGCCATCCACTATCTTCTGCTGCCCTGTGCTCCCACCTGGTTGTACTAAAGTTGCTAACAATCTCTCCTGAACATTTATTAAGGGACTTGCCTGCTCCTAAGGACCCTGAACCACCTCAAGCCTTACCTAAGTGGCCATCCACTATCTTCTGCTGCCCTGTGCTCCCACCTGGTTGTACTAAAGTTGCTAACAATCTCTCCTGAACATTTATTAAGGGACTTGCCTGCTCCTAAGGACCCCTGAACCACCTCAAGCCTTACCTAAGTGGCCATCCACTATCTTCTGCTGCCCTGTGCTCCCACCTGGTTGTACTAAAGTTGCTAACAATCTCTCCTGAACATTTATTAAGGGACTTGCCTGCTCCTAAGGACCCTGAACCACCTCAAGCCTTACCTAAGTGGCCATCCACTATCTTCTGCTGCCCTGTGCTCCCACCTGGTTGTACTAAAGTTGCTAAGTATGTTATTACACCTGACCCAGTTTTAAAGGCGTACATGTATATTTCAGACTGTAATTACACCATTTTAGCCTGTGTGTTTGCCTCTGGGTATTGTAAGCTAGCAGCCAGTCCCCCTCCCCTCCTGAATTCAGCCTTCTGCATGCTCTATCCCTTGCTACCTACCGTTTCTTTCTCACCTGTGGTTACTTCTCCTTGGCTACCTGCCACTACTTCCACTTTGCCCACTAGGTACCAGTGATCACTAGGCTTGGTGCCTTTAATCTTTCCCCTAGCCTCTCTCAGTCTCTGCTCATAGAACTTACTTTCTCTTGTTCCCTTTTCATTCTGAGCCTACTTAGTCTACTTTCTCCCCCTCTCGATCTCACTTTCTGCTTCTAGGCTTCACCCTCTTCTCTCTTTACTACCTTGACTTTACCAGCTACTCACTTGCTTCACTATCTTTCCCTGTGTCCTGCTGCTCACTGATTGTCTCCACTCACTCTGTCTTTACTTGTCCTGTTGTCCTGTATTACCTCACTCTTACCTCCTTGGTATTATTTCCAAGCTTAGAGGACTACCTGGTCCCTCCCTTATTCTATCTTGCCTATCTAACTTCTGACCCTCCCATTCTCTCACCTCACTTCCTGCCCTGAGGGCATATAGAGCTGTACTTTTGTGGCGCTTCCTTTACTTTCCCCACTTTTACCTGGCTGCTGCTTGACCCTAGAGATACGCTAATAAGCTGTAAGTAAACTTATTCTCTTACCTGTTACTGGACATATGTGTATTTTGTTCTTGTACTGCTTCCAAACCATTTTATGTACTTTTCTGCTAAGTGTATCGTAGGTTTTGTTTTAACTGTATCTTTGATCTTGTACTGCTTCTATAACATTGTTATAGTTTATTACTGCTGAGACTGGAATGTTGGTGTTTTTACCGTGTAGGACTTGCTAATAATACCTTGCGGTTGTTACTGGCTAGTGTTTTCCTTGTAGAATACGCTCTGGCTACATGGCATGCTGTGATTAGCGTCTCTTGCTGGCTTATTTCTAGTATGCTAGTTTGGGTTGCTCCGACAATGTTTATTTGACATTAGTTCTACCGTGTAATATATTCAGTGTCCTGACTACGCAAGTACTCAGCTGGCAGCATTTATACCTGTGTTATAGGACATATAGCTAGCAGGAACAGGAGCTTTTGCCGCCTAACGCTTGCATTGCTCTGCATTCCCAATATATCGCTCTCTCTCTTATCAGCTTTAATTAGCTCCACTCACTACACCTGGCGCTCTGACTGCTAGTTTTAATATGTACTTATCACTAGACGTCGCTCTATCGGGATTGTTAGTGTTTTGTAGTACACTTTAGCGTTCTTTTTAAATCAGCTTTAGTTAGCTCCACTCACTACACCTGGCGCTCAGACTGCTAGTTTTAATATGTTATTATCACTAGACGTTGCTCTATCTCGTGGGATGGTTAGTGTTTTGTAGTACATTTTAGCGTTGTTTTTTAATGGGTTAGTGTTTTGTAGTACATTTTAGCGTTGTTTTTTAACTAGTAGAGGATTCCTCTGATAGCGTTTAACTCGCTGGTGGGTCCTAGCACGTGGTTAGCATTGCAGATAGTAAAAGCGATCTATTTGGCTCTATCCAACTATTTTACATACATCTACATACACTCTTCCCTAGTTCATAAAGGGCAAGGCTGAGTGATTATTTAGTATGTACAGGTTAGTGTATTTTGTATTTTTACCTTAGTATGTTGTATATGTACTCTACGATAACTTGACATGTTTTAGAGTCTATTTTGATGCTAGATTGATGTTCTTCTCCTTTTCTTAGAGTATTTTGATTTAACACAATCCTAAAGGTGACTATAGCCTTGTATTTGCTACCTGTGTATCAATATACTTTACTGAGGTCTAATGCCAGTTTGTTTTTTGCTCATCTGAAGTAATTAACCTTACCTTAGTGCCAGTTAGTCTAAATGTATACTATGTGTTTTGCAAAGAACTGTTGGATTGTGAATGACCTCTTTGCATGTGTATACTTAGATCTGTCTTTTTTGAAACTGTAATCCCTGTTTAATTTCCTCCTTCTAATCTTTTTCTAGCAATCTCTCCTGAACATTTATTAAGGGACTTGCCTGCTCCTAAGGACCCCTGAACCACCTCAAGCCTTACCTAAGTGGCCATCCACTATCTTCTGCTGCCCTGTGCTCCCACCTGGTTGTACTAAAGTTGCTAAGTATGTTATTACACCTGACCCAGTTTTACATGTATATTTCAGACTGTAATTACACCATTTTAGCCTTTTTGTTTGCCTCTGGGTCTTGTAAGCTAGCAGCCAGTCCCCCCCTCCCCCTCCCTGAATTTAGCCTTCTGCATGATCTATCCCTTGCTACCTACCTTTTCTTTCCACCTGTGGTTACTTCTCCTTGGCTACCTGCCACTACTTCCACTTTTGCCCACTAGGTACCAGTGATCACTAGGCTTGGTGCCTTTAATCTTTCCCCTAGCCTCTCTCAGTCTCTGCTCATAGAACTTACTTTCTCTTGTTCCCTTTTCATTCTGAGCCTACTTAGCCTACTTTCTCCCCTCTCGATCTCACTTTCTGCTTCTAGGCTTCACCCTCTTCTCTCTTTACTACCTTGACTTTTAGTGCCCCATACCAGCTACTCACTTGCTTCACTATCTTTCCCTGTGTCCTGCTGCTCACTGATTGTCTCCACTCACTCTGTCTTTACTTGTGGCCCCGCTTCGCTCCCCACCCTACCCCCATATCCCACCCACCCCTGGAGGTCCTAGACTTATACCTCACCAGCCACTCCCCCTATTTCTCTCAACCAATCCCCAACCTTCTCACAACTTACCTCAACTCCCTACATAGTTATTTCTGATCTGCATTCCACTTTTCAAACTCCACCCAACTCCAAAGACTATCTCTACTTCAAATTCCCTTTCCCACTCCTTTCCTATCTTAACTCCTTCTCTGTTTTCCCACAGCTTTACTGCCCCTTTCCTCTTGCCCTGGCCATACACTGTATTCCTATTCCATGCTACCTACCTTTTAACTATAACTTCACCACTTCCTGTTGCTAGTCTCCTTTTTTCTCCCTTCAACTGAAAATATTTCACTGTAACTCAGCTCATCCCTACCTACTCTTAATCTGACATTCTATCACAAGCTATATTCTCTAGCTTCTTACCTACCACTATGTCTCCTCTACTCAAATCCTTTTCACATATATCACACTTTTCACCATTGCTACAACCACCCTAACCTTACCTTATTATGTCACCTTCTTTGAAAATATCTCCTTACATAAACACAATTTTCACCTCCAACAAACTTTACCAACCTCTTCTATCCACACACACTATCACAGCAACATAACCTGTTCCTCCACCTATCTACTACCAAAATTCCACAGAAAAACTCATATATATTTCTACTTAAACAAAACATATCATTATAACTCAACTAAAAATCCCAAATTCCACTTAGATTCTCAGCATAATCTCCTCCTACATGGTGATATTCATCCTAACCCTGGTCCCAATACTAATTCTAACTTCAATCTAAACAATATTACTTCTCCAACTCAATTGCCATGTACTAAAACAGCCAACTCCCTTCTAATTGCTCACCTTAATATTAGAAGTATAAATAACAAAACTCACCACCTTCATGCACTCTTGCTCATTCGACATTCTATGTCTTACAGAAACCTGGCTAAAACCCTCTACTCCAGACCATGAAATCACCCCACCAGGCTATAATATTCTTAGAAGTGACCGTATAAAGAAGAAAGGAGGGCGTTGCCATTATCTATAAATCTAATCTCAAAGTCACACCCTATAATGAACTTCCCTCACTAGACTCCAAAACCGAAATACTGTCTACCAAACTTCAAATTAACAACAACAAATCAATATATCTAATCTGTATGTACATTCCCCCAGGAAATAATATCCATATTCTAGAAAACTTACTTAGTTCACTCTCTAATCAGCTACCCCAGGAAACTATTATCCTTGGGGACTTTAACATTGACTGGATAACCTGTTCATCCCAGCACCCTACTAGTCATATAAATCTCTATGGGTTCTCACAATTAATTACCTCTCCAACTAGAATCCATAAACCGAATAAAAAGAAACTACTCTTGACTGGATCCTTACAAATAACCATACTAACATTTACACCCAGGAACACTTCCGATAATATTAGTGACCATATGCTCACTTATGTTAGTAGACAAAATTGCATATCCCAATTACCCATAACATCAAGATATCCGTTCAATAAATCCTTCAACCCAGACAACTTTCTGACAGAATTGAAAGCATGTGACTGGTCCCCACTGACTAGCCTTGAACTAAATGAAGCAGTGTCCTACTTTAATACTCACTTTCTACATATCCTTAATGATCATGCTCCCATTCGCTCTACTAGAATAAAATCTAAATCAGCACCTTGGCTCACTAAACAAACTAAGCAAAAATGCATCTAAGGAATAAAATCTGGGCTAAATGGAGCTACTAAATGTATATCAGATCACCTACTCTTCAAACAGTTAAGAAATGCTACTAAAAAGAGACTCTTAAAGACAAAAAGGAATATTATCTCCACCTTCAACAAACAAGTCAACACACCCTCAAAATTCTGGTCAGGTATTAACAAACTTCTTAAACCAGGACATTCTACTACTCCTACCCCATCTGGCTTTGACCTCGACAATTCCTCCCAAATCCCAGATTCCTTTAACAAGTATTTTACAGAAACCATTCAAGCCCTAAGCAATTCATTACCCACATCTACTACTAGCTGCCATAATACCTCCAAAGCCTCAACTGATACCTTTCACATTCAACCTGTTGCTACATCTCTTATTTATAAGCATCTCAAAAACTTAAACCTTGCACCCCATCTGCTGACCAACTTCCATCAGAATACCTACAAATTGCCGCTGAAGCCATAGACTATCCCATATCCATACTTATTAACAGAACTATCTCTGAAGGAAAAATTCCTTCCATATGGAAAATATCTCATATAATTCCTCTACACAAAGGGGGCTCCTCTACTGAACTCTCAAACTTTCGCCCTATTGCCTTACTCTCCCCATTAGCTAAGATTATGGAAAGATGTATACATAAACAACTTCTTAACTACCTTCTGCAAAACAATCTTCTAGCTAACTGTCAACATGGTTTTAGACCTTCTCACAGCACCACAACTGCCCTCCTTTCCTTCACTGGCGCTATAAATAATAATAGGAACAAAAATCTTTTCTCATCAGCACTATTCCTTGACCTGTCAAAAGCCTTTGATATGGTTAATCATAATATTCTCCTTGACAAGCTACATCACTATTCTCTTGGTTCACAAGCTCTTCAATGGTTTAGGAGTTATCTCCAAAACAGGCAACAAGCAGTGCTATGGGACAACAACCTTTCTTCCTTACTCCCAGTAAACATTGGGGTTCCACAAGGCTCAATCTTAGGTCCCCTTCTTTTTTTCTTTATTTATCAATGACCTGCACGTGAACATCCCCCAAGCCATCTGTATTCAATATGCTGATGACTCAACTCTAATCTGCCCTACTAATAATGTTTCCTCCCTCCAGTCCCTTACCCAAGCAGTCTTCCATAACGTAGAGAGATGGTTTATGGAACACTCCCTCCTTCTCAATGCCAAAAAAACAAAACTTCTTCTCTTTACTCCTACACACAAATCTCCAACTCCTTTCTTCACTATCTCCTCAAATAATGCAACCTGTATTAACCCAGATATGACCACTCGCCTGTTAGGTGTTACTATTGACAACCATCTTAATTTTGATGACCATATTAACAATACCATTAAATCAGTTAACAAAAAGATAGGTTCTCTCTACAGAATTAAATCCTTTCTTACCCCTGCAGCCAGAAAAACCTTGGCCCAGACCCATCTGATCTCTACCCTTTTCTATGCCTCTGCTATATATACAAACTTATCTAAATCCAACCTTACCAAACTATCCACCTGTTACAATAGTATAACTAGATTCATTACTGCTAACCCCTTCAGAACTCATCACTGTCACAACCTCAAGCAACTAGACTGGTTAGAGCTAAATAACCACATACTCTATCAACAGCTACTTATCACTCATAAGTCTCTTTTCTACCCTGATGCTACCCTAGCCTCAAAAACTAATTTCACCATATAAAACCTATCCACACTACGCTCTGCTAATAAACTCCTTGTTGCCTTAAATAAATCATATAATAAAGCTGGGGATGCATTATTCTCTAACTCTGTAGGGAAATTCTGGAATCAACTCCTTATGAAATAACTAACCTTGACTCTACATCCCACTTCAAAGGCGCATCAAAGAATATCTAAAATCCGGTGGTTATGCCCTTGTGCTTACCCTGACTGAAATAATTTCATTATTTCCCAAGTTCCCCTCTCCCTTACGGGTCCTTGAATAATAGGTTTAATTATTGACTGTTTTATCCTTGATACTGACTCTACCTTAGCATTCTAGTTTATTGTCACATATGTTTTTCCGACCTGTGTACTGCTTATCTATCTTTTATTTAATCTATCTTCAGAATATTCTATACCACTTTTTCTGACTTTTGCTCTATTGACATACTTTTGTCAGTGTTAGTTTTTCGTAAATTGCTATATAAGTCTACACTGGTACTTTTGTATTATGCTTATTTTGGTCTTTTGTAATAATTGTATTACTTCGTGTATTTGGAGCTTTTCTCCCTGGGCCTCTACTGAAAACGGATATATGTCCAGTAAGACTAGCCCGGTCAACAAATGTAAAATAAAATAAATAAAAAATAAAGAACATGTGAGAGATGTTAAGAAAGAGAAAATTATGAGTCCTGTAGCAGAACATTTTAATAAAGACCATAATGGTGAATTAAATACCATGAAAGTCACCATATTGGAACAAGTAAAATTACAATATGAAAATGCGGAGTTATTGAAACATATATTAAGACGAAAGGAGTCTATTCTTATAATGAAATATAGCACATTGTCACCAAAAGCATTAAATAAGGAATGTAATTGGCAGTGTTTTTTATGATTTTTTAACTGTGACTTTAAAAGTATATTAGAATGAGTTTTAATTGATTAATTGAAATGTGTTTGAGTTGAATATAAAAGGATTGTATTTTAGGAATGAAAGTTTTACTCTGTAAAGGCGAATCCGAGGCACTAGAGAAATCTTGTTCTTACAAAAAATAAAAGCGTTTGCTTGGAAAGTGGAGCTGTTTTTCACAGGTCATTTCTTTGGTCGTTATATAAATTTGCAAAGCTTTTGGGTTGTTATAATAATATTCTATCTTAATGACCAGTGAATCTCTGTGCTCCCTTCCTCGAATTTTTCGAGAAACAGGAATGGAATTTATTAACAGAAGTGGAGAAACTAACAGTCGGAATGTAATGACTAGTGGAGATATAGAACTAACTTCTCATGTAAATAAGAATGGAACATCTGAAATATTGGGTGCTTCGGTATCTAATATTTTCAAGAAATGGGAAGATTCCCGACAACGGACAAACATTAATCCATTTGCCATGGTGGGCAGGAAAACACAGGTATCCGACATTCCAGCAGCACAGGAACTGAGTTCTAAATTAGAAATTTGATTTTCAAAGAGACTTCTGTATATTATAACATTGTCAGTCTCTCAAAGGTACCAGGAGCTGGACATAACACCGAGAGGTCTTAGATTTATTAAAAATCCTTCATCTCCATTTATATTATCAGAAGAATTGGAGGTAAAATTCCAAGAGCGCTGGGTAGCAGCAGCGCATCGCTGCAGTTTAGAATGGGTAGCGATACTTATAGAGAGAGATAAAAAGAGAAAAACTTTTGCAGGAAACGAAACAGGTGTGTGAAGACATTGCTAACATGACGTCTAACTTGATATTAGAGACTTTTTTGGTTAATATAAATAATAAACTCTCAATTTATGAGAAGGATATATTAGATCGAAAGAAGTATAAATTAAACAGAGATATTAAAGATTACGAGTATAAGAAAGCATTTATCCTTTCAACCAATCAACGTCCCAAGAGGAAGAGCGTCAGTTTTCAAAAAGATAACAACATTTCTGGTCAGCAAAACAGCAGAGGTTTTACCTCAGGGGAAAGCGGAGCATTGGTGTCTTCATTTGACGAGGAAGAAAGAATAAATGATAATTTTCCAGATTTACAAGGGGCAATGGATCCAGATTCCTTTCGGAAGACCTTTGGAGGTTCCAAAGGACAGAACTACAACACCAAAAAGCGGGGATGGCAGGGCCAAGACCGTTATAGAGACCCGGGAGAAGGACGTTTTAAGAGAGGCAAGTGGACTATGTAAACAGGTAGGCGATACGTTAGTATTGCAATATGTTGTTAACTTATCTGATTATGAATTTGATGAAACAGAACTGTCGGTTTTAAACAAAGGTATTAAATTTATACCAACAGTACTGCCTAGATTATATGAAATTAAAGGTGAAATTTTCAGCTTAACACGTAAAATGTATTTAAAAGAATATTTTTATTATGCGAAAGAAAAAAATCAAAATGAGAATAATGAAGTGTTGGACTCAGATAGTAGCAATGAATGTTATTTTTCATGTGAATCTGATTCTGAAGTGAATGCTTATAGTTTATTAGATACAAGCAATATTAAGTCTAACAACATTTTTATGCCACCTAGTAAGAATTCACTTATTCAGAATTTTAACAATGCTGTGAATTTAATAATGGAGAAGGAATTTGATGAATTTGGAGTTTCGAAAAAAGAATATAACTTGACAAAAAAAGAATGGATAAAATTGCAACAAATGAGTAAAAATGATGAGATAATTTTCAAGCCATCAGATAAAGGGGGCAAATTAGTAGTAATGAATTCGAAAGACTATTATAGTATGTGTATGCAACATTTGAATAATCAGGAGGTATACAGTAGGATAGATGAATCCAGTTTAGTTCAAGCACGAACTGACTATCAAGAGTTATTAAAGAAAGGTGTAAGATTACATTATTTTACAACATATGATATAACACATAAATTTAATGTCAAAAGGAATACAATATCAACATTTTTTTGTGTTCCCAAAATTCATAAGGATCCCTTTCGACCTCCAGGACGTCCTATTGTATCTGCCACTGGCTGTTTTACATATAATTTAGGTTGTTTGTTGCATGAAATTTTGGTAAAAGAGGTAATTAAATTACCTTCTTATATTAAAGATTCTTTTGATTTATTGAGTAAAATCAAGAATGAGATATGGACAGAAGATATGTATTTTTATGACAGCAGATGTTGTAAGTTTATACACTAACATATCACATGTTTTTGGACTTGAAGCTATACAATGATTTTTGGGGGATAATCCCAGGACACATTATATTAAGGAAATGACACATTTTTGCCTTAAGAATAATATATTTTAATTTGATGGGAATTTGTAAAGGCAAAAAGCAGGTACAGCAATGGGGGCGGCATTCGCCCCAGTATACGCTAATTTATTCATGGGACTAATAGAAAATACTTACATTTATAGAAGTGAATTTTTTAGAAAATATGTAAAAAAGTATTTTCGATTTATAGATGATTTGATTTTTATTTGTAAGGGGGGAGAAAGTGAATCGAGTAATTATATAGAGTATCTAAATGCTAATAAGTATGGTATTAAATTTGATGATATTCAAAAGGGTTTACAGATAAATTACTTAGATATAACAATGAAAGGGGAAAATAATAAGAAAATTCATACTAATATTTATAGAAAATTTAATCAGAAAAATCTTATGGTACATGCAACAAGTTGTCATCCTAATCATACATTGGATTCCATTCCGTCAGGGGAAATGTTAAGAATAAAGAGATTGAATAGTGATGTTATTGAAGCATATAATGAAGCACAATAAGTAGCCTTGATGTTTGAATCTAGGGGCTATAACAAAGAAAAAATAAATGAGAGCTTGCAAAAAATATTTGGTGTTAAGCAAAATGTAAAGGTAGAGAAAAAAGATATACAAAGAGGAAGGAAATTAAGGGTAAATGAGACAACATCAGAAAAAGAGAATTTATTCTTTGTCACTAAATACACATCTTTTTCACATAGAATGACAGGGGTGATAGGAGAATATTGGAAAAGTACAGTTTTGTACCTACCATAAATGTAGATGTCCGATAGGTATGCATCTGCAGCCCTTACATATTGGTTGTCCTGCCTCAGGCAGCCCTTCGGTCAGCCGGATTCCAAAGTCTGGGTCCGGCGTCGGCTGATGTCGCCCTCTCCCTGACGTCAGAGCGCCTGGGGTATAAAAGCATCAGCCGACGCCATCTTCCTCAGTTTTTCTTGCCCCAGATGCCAGGTGCCCTCTAAGGAAGGCTAAATTTGGAGAGATGCAAAAAATTTCAAACATGCACAGTAATATAAAACAAATACACCATAATAGATAACCCCAGCTAGCTATAAGAGGGATAAGTACCCAGGAAATACCACAGAGGGGAAGGAGGGAGGGTAAACCTGACTGCAGATGCATACCTATCGGACATCTACATTTATGGTAGGTACAAAACTGTACTATGTCCTTCAAGGATGCATCTGCAGTCCTTACATATGGGTAGAATACCATAGCCAAGCTGGGAGTGGTAGGATCTAAGAAAGGGATGGTGTAGCTAAAATGCCCTGCAGGACTGCCGTAGCAAAGCCTGCTCTGGATCTGGAATATAAGGGTAAGTTGTAATGCTTGGAAAATGTATGCACGGAGCTCCATGTAGCAGCTTCTAAAATGTCCTTGGTAGCCACCCCTCTTAAGAAGGCTGTGGAGGTGGCTGTGGCTCTGGTGGAATGAGGTCTAATGTTAGCTGGCACAGTTTTGCCATGAAAAGAGTAACAGAATTGAATGCAATTCCCTATCCATTTTGAAATTGTCTGTTTGGAAATTGCTTTTCCTTGTACACCAGCAGCATATGCTACAAATAGCTGGTCAGTTTTTCTGTAAGTCTTAGTTCTGTCCAAGTAGTAGTGCAACTGTCTGTGAATGTCCAGGGTATGCAGAAGTTTCTCCCCTTTGTTTTTTGGATTTGGAAAGAAGGTAGGCAGGTGAATAGCTTGGTTCAGTGAGACCCTGGATACCACCTTTGGCATGAACGAAGGATTGGTTCTCAGTGAGACTCTGTCCTGATGAAAAATAAGAAATGGTTGTACTGCCATGAGGGCCTGCAACTCAGATACTCTTCTTGCTGAGGTTATGGCCAGAAGGAAGGCAGTCTTCCAAGACAGGAACTGTAGTTCTGAAGATGCTGCTGGTTCAAAGGGAGGTAGAGTTAATTTTTCCAACATGAAGTTAAGGTCCCATGTAGGCACTGGTGGTTTCCTTGGAGGATTGATGTTTTTAATTCCCCTTAGAAACTGCCTTAGGAGAGGATGAGAGAAGACAGGTGGATCAGTATTGTATTCTGCTGAAATTGCTGAAGCATGAATTTTTATGGAAGAGTAAGAAAGGCCATTGTGGAGCATTTCTGCCAAGTATTCCAGGATATGTGCCAAGTTCATCACTGTCGCATCTAGGCCCTTTGTGGTGCACTAAGTGCGAAATCTTTTCCATTTTGCTGAATATGCCTTTCTTGTGGAATGTCGGCGAGCTTCCATGATGATGTCCTTCACTGTCTTGGATAGCTTATCCTGGTGAGGAGTCAAGGTATTCTCCAGGCTGTCAGCTGCAACGTTTTCAGGCTGGAGTGCAGAGTTTTGTAATTGTGTTGTGTCAGAAGAAGTGGCCATTGTGGTAGAGGCCACGGTTTCGTGATTGACATGCTCCTTAACAGTGGGTACCAGTGCTGTCTGGGCCAGTCCGGAGCTATCAGAATCACTTTGGGCTGCTCTGTCCTGATCTTCAGTAAGACCTTGGTCATTAATGGAAGAGGTGGGAATGCATACACTGTTAGAGTATTCCAGCTGAAAGAGAGGGCATCCACTTTCCATGCTTGTGGGTGGTATGTCCTTGAGCAGAATTTCTTCAGCTGATGGTTGTGATGGGAGGCAAAAAGATCTATGTCCGGCCTCCCCCTTGATTGTGTTATCTGAAGGAAGATGTCTGGGTGCAGCATCCATTCGTGTGGATCCATGATATTTCTGCTTAAGCTGTCCGCCAGTATATTGTCTTTTCCTGGCACAAACTGGGATTGCAGCTCTATATTGATTTTTAGGGAAAGTTCCCAAAGATTCATTGCCAGCCTGCAAAGAGGGTAGGAATGAGTACCTCCTTGCTTGTTTATGTACCACATAACTGTGGTATTGTCTGTCCTTATTAGCAGGTGTCCTTGATGCAGAAAATGTTTGAAGGCCTCGATTGCATGTATCGCTGCCAACATTTCCTTTTGGTTTATGTGCATGCGCAATTCTTTCTGTGACCATAGTCCTTGAATGCATCTGCCCTCCATGTGTGCTCCCCATCCATGGTCTGAAGCGTCCGTTGTAATGGTTTGGCTGATTATTGGTTTGCTGAAGGGCAGACCCCTGTTTGACTGGCTTGCTTGAGCCCACCACAGAAATTCCTTTTGAAGGCATGGAATGAATGGTATCAAAGCTTCTAGGCTGTGACTGTGCTGACACCATAAACTCCTTAGGTACCATTGTAGTTTCCTCATATGTAGCCTTGCTTGTGGAATCAGAAGAATGCAAGATGCCATGTAACCCAGGGCCTGCAGGATTTTCCTTGCAGTCAGCTGAGTTTGTTTTGTCAGATTTTCGAAATAATCCGGTAGTTGTCTTTGTTTTTCTTCTGTGAGAAAAGCCATTTGGGTGGTTGTATCTAGTTTCGCACCCAGAAAAATTATCCTTTGGGATGGAATAAGTCTTGATTTGTGAATGTTGACTGTATATCCCAAAGCCTGAAGTAGGCGGATGGCATAATTCAAGTGTTTTACCAAAGTTTGTTGGCTGCCCGCTTGTATAAGGCAGTCGTCCAGATATGGGTATATTTGAATCCCCTGAAGTCTGCAGTGTGCAATTACTGATGCCAGGCATTTCGTGAATACTCTGGGTGCAGTAGATAAGCCAAAGGGCAATGCTGAGAATTGATAATGCTCTGAACCTGCAAGAAATCTGAGGTGTCTTCTGCAACTTGGTCTGATAGGGACATGCAGGTATGCCTCCTTGAGGTCTACAGTTACCAGCCAAGACCCCTTGCCCAGCATGGGAAGGAGTTGCTGTAGGGTCAGCATTTTGAATTTTGGCACAATGAGATAAGTATTCAGTGCGGACAAGTCGAGAATAGGCCTCCATTGTTTTTCTTTTCTTGGGACAAGGAATAGTCTGGAATAAAATCCTTGGCCTTGTTCTGTGAGAGGAACCTTTTCTATAGCTTTCATTTGCAATAGGTTGGAAATTTGTTTTAAAGCCTCTGCCCTTTGATTCGGTGGCAGGTTTGGCATGCCTTTTCTTTTTGGTAATGTATGAAAATGGAACCTGTATCATTTGTCTATTATTTGCAGTGTCCATTTGCCCCTTGTAATACTGTGCCAGTTTTTTGAGAATAAAGATAGCTTTCCGCCCAAAGGTGCTTCCAAGTGAGCCCTGGTTGGCGGGGTCAAGGTAAAGTCATTGGGTCTGTCCTTGTGCAGCAGTTGTAGGTCCTGCACTACCTCTCTGGTTAGGAGGCTGCCATTGACGTCCTCTGTAGGAGCCTCTAGCTTGCCCTCTACCTCTGGCACGCCTGTTCTTTCCTCTTTGAAATCTCTCTGTGTCTGGAAAGGACCAATTCTTAGAGGGCCAATTTCTGCTGAATCTTGGTGGTTGGACCTGGAGAAAATCTTTGACTGTTTGTACAGATTTAGCCTTTTCCTCAAATTTCTTTAAGACCTCCTGAGCAGTGGAGCCAAATAACTTTTGCTTTTCCAGTGGCGCATCCAGAAGCTTTGCTTTAACATGATCTGGCAGAGTTTGTACCCTCAGCCAAGCATGCCTACGTATGACTGCACCTGTCATTGCTGACCTACATGAAGCTTCCAATGCATCATAACCACACTGCAAGAAATGGTTGCTAACCTGTTGGGAGTTATGTACCAGATCCTGAAGTGACTTGCGATCTAGGGGTTCTGGTGAAGACAGTTTTTTTATGCAATTCATCTAACAAATACTCTTGGTACTGTATCATATGGAATTGACAATTTAATGCCCTCATAGAAAGAGTGGAAGAAGTATACACTTTTTTACCCCATCTCTCTAAAGCCCTGGACTCCCTTTCAGAGGGAGTGGATTTTTAGTAGTGGCAGATGCAACCCTTTAGGGCCCTGGGAAATAGTTTCAGGGTCAGCAGAGTGGGCCTTGTAAAGGAAATGATGTGAGTCCGGGACCCTGTAGTACCTATCGGGTTTGACAGGAGCCGGAGGAAGGAGTCAGGGAAATGCTAGACTCAGAGTACACATCATCAATGACATTCAAAACAGGAGGAATAGCCAAAGGTCTATGCTGAGGTAAATGCAAAAAAGTCCTTAATCTCTTCCTGGAATCAGAGAATTCCTGGCCCTGCCATTTGAAATGCTCTCTCATGGAGTGAAGGGTCTCCCCGAAGGACAGCTCTTCAGGAGGGGAGGCAGAGGGAATAGATTCCTCTGCATCAGAATCCTCGTAGGCCGTAAAGGCCTCCTCCTGGTAGTCTGAAAGAACAGAGCCATCTGAGGCCTCATCAGAGGACTGGGGATCAGTGGGCTCAACCCTGGGAGTTTTGTCTAGAGGAGGATGAGAGCCCCTGTCCGGATGTGGCTGAGAGCCCCTAATTAAAGAAATAAGGTCCTCAGCTAAACTTAAAATCTGTTAATCTGTAGTGGATCCCTGAGGAATAGCCTTGGGAGGCAGAGATTTTGGCTGTTTAGCAGCTTTAGCCCTTGTGAATGCCTTTATGGACATGGATGCAGGAGGCCTGGCTGCTCCATGTGCTGGCGTAGTTTTGTCTAGGGAAATGGTGTCGGATGTTAACGGAACACCGGTTTCTGAGGGAAATTCTATAACCGACTCAGAAGAGGCCTCCGGGGCCAAGGTTGTCGGTTGTGCGGTTTAGATGGTCGGAAGTACCAAGGACTCGGTTTCAGCCGAGACTGAGACACTTGCGGTAGGCCTAGGCGTGGTTTCAGCCGAAACCACGGTTCGCGTGTGTCGGTCCTTGTCCTTCCGTTTTTTGGTTAAATGAGAAGTCGGAATCTCCGACGGCATATTGTAACAGTAACTAGCCCCAAAAAAATCCTCTGCAAACTCCGCCCGACGCCTAAGAGTGCGTCGGTTGAAGGAGGCACAGGCTGTACAGGCCGAGACGTTGTGGTCTGGGCCTAGGCAGGGGAGGCAGTAAGAATGGAAATCCTTATGAGGTATTTGTTTCCCACAAGTTAAGCAATTATTAACTTTAAGCGTTTGATCTGACATCGGCTGAGGCAAGAAAGAGTCCCCAATGGGGTACTTAGCTTTTGAAGTTTTCAGTAGCTGAAGTTACAGGAGCTGGCCGACCGGCACTTGCGAACTGCTTCTGCTTCAGGCACCACGCGGCAAGAAAGTCAGAGGAAGATGGCGTCGGCTGACGCTTTTATACCCCAGGCGCTCTGACGTCGGGGAGAGGGCGACATCAGCAGACGCCGGACCCAGACTTTGGAATCCGGCCGACCGAAGGGCTGCCTGAGGCAGGACAACCCATATGTAAGGACTGCAGATGCATCCTTGAAGGACATCAAGTAAAAAGAAATGTACAATCATTGTCGCAAATAGAGCTAAAAATTTCTTATCAAAGGGGAAGAAAAACCTTAAGGATTTTTTAGTACAAGCAAAATATAAAAAGCCAAAAGATAAGATGTTAAAAAATGTAGAAACAAAGGGGACTTTTCCATCTGGAAAATGTACCATATGACAGTATATTACAACAAAAGTAGAAAGCATAGGTGAAAAGAAGTTTGAAACACAGGGTAGATATTCTTGTTTGAGTAAAGGTGTTATTTATGCGATAGTTTGTCCGTGCAATAAATATTATATAGGGGAAACAAAAAGATCATTGGCTGATAGAATAAAAGAACATGTGAGAGATGTTAAGAAAGAGAAAATTATGAGTCCTGTAGCAGAACATTTTAATAAAGAACATAATGGTGAATTAAATACCATGAAAGTAACCTTATTGGAACAAGTAAAATTACAATATGAAAATGCGGAGTTATTGAAACATATATTAAGACGAAAGGAGTCTATTCTTATAATGAAATATAGCACATTGTCACCAAAAGGATTAAATAAGGAATGTAATTGGCAGTGTTTTTTATGATTTTTTAACTGTGACTTTAAAAGTATACTAGAATGAGTTTTAATTGATTAATTGAAATGTGTTTGAGTTGAATATAAAAGGATTGTATTTTAGGAATGAAAGTTTTACTCTGTAAAGGCGAATGCCGAGGCGCTAGAGAAATCTTGTTCTTACAAAAAATAAAAGTGTTTGCTTGGAAAGTGGAGCTGTTTTTCACAGGTCATTTCTTTGGTCGTTATATAAATTTGAAAAGCTTTTGGGTTGTTATAATAATAAGTTTCAAATTATTGTTGGGAAGACTGCACAGGAAGGCACTGAGCTCAGTGAAAGATGGGAGAAATCCTGAGTAGCCAGGGATCACACCTGATCTGCAGATGCAGTTTCAACCTTATCTGGGACTACCAGGTATTGTGCACTGGTTTATAACATTACCTCAAAATGTCAGGAACTCGAACGACAAATGAGTAAACCTAAATGGTCAATGAGCCCTTTCACTACTGAATTGGCTTTTTCAGGGATATGTGCAGCTGTCAGAAAGTAAGTGCTTGGTCAACACACCCCATCCCTATACGCTCAATAACTCTCAAATTAGAGGACAGGAATGAGTTTCATTTTACACAGTTGGTGTTAATGACAAATGATCTTTGAGGAAGGGAGTTTTGGAATGCTTGCAGAATCAGTAAGGCTGCCCTCATTTCCAGAATACCGATGAGCAGACTGGCCTCTGAGTGTAGCTATACACAGTACAGCTGAGCAAGTAAGCTTATCATATCAGCAGATGGTTGAATGACCACTGCTGCAGTAGGTTTAGCTATAGGGTATTATATCTTGCCAAGATATAACAACTGTCCATCTTCCAAAGCTTCGGGGCACCTTCCATCCACCCAAACTGTCAGGCATCTTCAGCTCAGCTAAGTAAAATTCAAGTTTGAGTGCTAAGCCCTTCAGAGTTTTTATGCCAACAGTGAGGGAAGCCAAGCCCTGAAAGGACAATGCTATGAAGAACAAAAATAAACACCCACATTCTGGCATAAACAAAACACCAAATAAAAAGGAGGAGGGTATAGAGGAAGGGAGCAGCTAAAGCTGAAGTGATCATTCAAGCATCTACTGTTATAGCAAGTTTACTTACACAACTAATCTACGTTCATCATATTAATCACTGCTGCAATAGCCTTAGCTATATGGGTAGATTACCCTAGTTTATTACATTTGGGAGGTGGAAAAAGAAGAGTTCAGGAGCCCCAAGGGAATGGTTCTTGCAAAGCCTGATCTAGACCTAGAAGGAATCAAGCTTATAGAACTTTGTAAAAGCATGTACAGAGAGCCAAGTTGCTGCTTCTAGAACATTTCCAGAATCTAACCCTTTCCAAAAAGCCATATATGAAGCCACGGCAATGGTAAAGTGGACCCTGACCATGTCAGGAAAAATGTTGTTGTGATGAGTATAAAAAAGAAAATAGTCTTAGACAATCATTTGGAAACAGTCTGTATTGACACAGGTTTTTCCTTCTTCTGACCTTCACAGAAAACAGCAGCAGATCCGACTATCTGAAATATTTAGTTCTGACAAGATAGTACCTGAGTGTTTATTGGACATCCAAAGTTTGGAGTATCCTTTCTCCCTCATTTTTAAGATCAGTAGAGAAAATGTGAGAATGGATAGATTAGTTCTCAAAGAGACCTTGTCTCTGATGAAAATGATATAGGGTTGACTCGCCATAAGAGCATGCAACTCAGATACTCTTCTTGCAAAGGTCAGAGGAATCAGTAAAACTGCTTTTCATGTTAAGAACCTCAAATCAGGCAAATTAGCTGGTTCAACTAAAACAAGTGTTAGCTTCCCTAACACAAACTTAAGGTCCCAAGAAGGGGGCACTGGTTTTCTTGGAGGCCTCTTAAGTAGAATCCCTTTCAAAAACATTTTGACATGAGAAAGCCTTGAAAGAGTAGGAGGATCCATGGACAAACACGATGAAATTGACAATAAATGAACTTCGATGGAGGAGTAAGAATAGGCCATAGGAAAGTAACACACAAATATTGTAAAACCAAAGAACAACTAACTCTGAATGGGTGCTGGATATGTTGTTGCTGGCACCAACTAGAAAATGTTTTCCATTTGCTAATATATGATTTTCTAGTAGCAGACTTCTTGCCTTGCCTCCATTATTACCTTCTGCATGCCGTCAGTAAACAGATGTCTAAAGGAAGATAAGACCCCGTCATCCAGGTAGTCAGCTGAAGGTGATTGGGGTCAGGGTATATCTACCATTCTTGATCTTGTGTGAATAGATCCATTCTTTGAGGAAGCTTATGGTAATTGCCCCTGGTCATTTCCAAAAGAAGGGAGAACAACTGTTAACTGGACCAAAAATGGAGTCATCACAAAGATCTTGAAGGATTCCCACTGAATCCTCATTAAGTACCCTGTACATCAGTGGGAAGGGCAGAAAAGCATACAGGAACATTACTGTCAAAGAAAAAGAAAAAAAATTGTTTTCCAGATCTTCTAGCATGGAGTTCTGGAGCAGAATATTGCTAGCTGGTTATTTAGTGAGGAAGCAAATTGATCTACTAGAAAAATTCTCCTAGATGGATCAGATCTTGGCAGACTCCAATACAATTTGCATACATGAGTCCACCCTGTCCTGTTCAGCTTGCCTGCCACACAATATTGCTCTGATGCCTGTACAGTGAGATTTTACTGTGAAGCTATATTTCAACCTAACATGGTTAAAATGCAAAGGGGGTAGGACATGGCCCCCCTGCTTGAAGATGTATCTCATGACTGTGGCATTGTCTTGAAACAACTTAAAGAGGTCCTGGGGACCAACAATGATTTAGAGTGTTGATTGCCTTGACTGAGCAAGCATTTCTTTTATATTTATGTGCTAGAAACCATCCTAGTAGTCCCACACACCCTGCACTATTACCCCCCCTGAAACTGCTCCCCAAGCAATGTCCAAGATGTCTGTGATGACTGTTTTTGAACAGGGAGGAAAGGGGAGACCCAAATTTAGGAATATTTGCTGTCTCCAACAAGTAAATTTTCTACTGACAAGGGATGTTGATTCTGGGACTACAGAGACTTCAGATACCATTGTTTCGTATGTGCAGTCTTGCCAGGGTTATCATGACAATCATAGATACCATGAGATCTGAAATCCTGAGGCAACCCTCGCAGTGTCCAAAGTCTGAGTGGAAAACCTAGATCTATATATACAGGTCTTTTTTTCTGTAGAAGAAAAGCTCTTTGAATTGAGGTCTCCAGCTGACACCATAGGAACACAATCCTGTTGTGAAGGAGTCATAAAAGAACGTTTGAATGTCATCTTGGAATCCTAGCTCATGTAAGAGATCTATCACCCAGGTGAGAAACTCTTGCCATTTTGAAAAAGACCCTGCAGAGCTAAGCAAGTCATTTAAATATGGAAAAAAGAAAATGGATACCCCGTAGCCCACAATGAGCTACAGCTGGAGCTAGCCACTTAGTGAATACTCTTGGTGTAGGTGATAGTCAAAAGAATAAAGCAGAGAACTGATAACGTGATCTAGACACACAGACCTTAAGAAACACCTGAAGTCTGAATAAAAAGGAATGAGATGATTAGCATCTTTTACATGTAGAGTTTCCAGGAAACATAAATGAGGAAGAAGAGGTAACAGATTGTGAAGTGACATAATTGTAATGTTATGTACTATCACAAACAGGTCTAAAAAGAAAGATCCAGAACTGGTCTCCGAGTATCTTCTTCCTTTGGCACTAAAATCATTCTTGAACAAAAACCTTTCTCAACTTGGGAAGAAGGAGCTGGTTCTATCTCTCTCTGAAGCAGCATTAATGAAGGACAGGTTGAAATAAAATAGTCTGTTCTGATGGATGAGGAGTAACCTCCTGGCAAGGAGGAATATCCTTTCACTGGCATCTATAACCTTGATTAATGATCTTCAGAACACACTTGTCTGAAACTATCTGTTGCCAAAGAGTAATATAGAGATCCAAACTTTCTGCAAGGGAAAAGGGACTGCCAGAGTGGGACGGGAGAACAAACTCCAAACTCCTTAAACTGGTCAAACTGACTAGTTGGACTGTCCTTGGTTTTGAGGGCTCCTGAATTATTTTTGGAACACCCTTGCCATTATGCCAGAATTGTATGAGGGTTTAGAGAATCCCTTAGACATTAGAAAAAGGAAGGCAGAAAATCACCTCTACAGCAAAAGAACCAAAAAGCGAACCTCTATCCAAATGAGAAAATAAAGTCTCATTATTCACATCCTAGTTGGAGGTATTGAGAATGCAGTCAGGCAAACCTCCTCAAAACAGTACTTGAGGACAAAGACCTGAAATAATTATCAACTGAGTCATATACTCTCTGTAAACAGAGAATAATGATTGGGACAATAGATGAAAGTAAATAATTTAAAGCAGATGTTTCTTCACAACAAAAAATACTTTCACAATTAGTCAGAAAAAACTTTTATACGTTAGCCTGACAATTAAAAATTCTGAAAATCAAAGTTAGTAACGCATACATTATCTTCCTTTACCTATCAATAATCTTCCCATCCTTATCAGAAAGTGTAGGATAAGAATTAACTAACTTTTTAGCAACAGTATGAATAACTAAAGCTATAGTTGCTGGGTCGGGTTTGGAAAGACTGTATAAAAACTTAAAAAGACTGCGGAACTTTATTTATTCTTTCTGCCTTTTAGGAGCAGCAAGCTGGTTATCAGGAAATACAGACAGAGACATACACATCTTCCAAAGCTGACATAACAGGAGGAAATGCTGAAGGTTCAAGAAATTCCTTCAGATACAGTAATAACATTCTCTGAGTGACTGAGAAACCTAAGTGTACTCCCACTGAAAACACTGACACATTCTGGAAATAGTCACAAAGAGGTAAGAACCCTAAAAGGAAAACCAGAAACTGAGTTCTCCTCAGAGTCTGAATCAGAATATTGAAGAAAAATGTGTATCTGTCTCTTCATCTTCCTATTCAGGAAAGGAGGTATCCTTTCTTTTACAAGAAAACAAGAAATAATAAGGATCAAAAGTCTGAATAAAACCCTGAACTAGAGCCAGTAAACTACTTCTGCCTAAGGAAATTTGAGGGGCAGTAGATACATGCTTAGCTTTCTGTTTCTGTTTGACAGAAAAAGGCAGAGCCAACAGTGTTATAAATGGCAGTAGTAGCTGCTTCTCCAGCAATGGCCATGACATTCTGACAAATACAGGAAAACCTTCCCTGTTCCCTCTCACAGGACCAACAAGAGTGGCTCACCTTGCCTGCTGATGGGACCCCAACAGCAGCAAAAGACATGGCTAACACCCCCTCAGTCTATACTGACTGTAGATGCTACACCAGAGGGATTCTGGGTAAAAGGTGAGTGGTCTGAGGTACAACAAATGCTGAGGAAATTAGTAGCCTGTTGTGGTGGCAAAGTCTGTTTGCTTAATGTTTTCTTTTTAGGGCTGGAAGAAGGACTGTCTTTGGGACTGACTGTTCAATGGTCCATCTGAAAATGGCACCTCTTTCCCAGGGAAAACAAGCAGCAAAGGCCAGTAAAAACTTAAAAAGTCTTTAAACCTTTACTTTACTTGACAGAGGCACTGGGAACTAACGTCAGGCAGCACGATGCCAGGGCACTTCTATGGGCTAGGCTTGTAAATGCTCCAGGGCCATTAGCCTAGTACGCACCTATGAACCTAAAAGTTATTATTTTTTCAAACAAAAACACAGTCAAAAGCATGTTAAAGCACTTGTCAGCCTCAAAAAGTAAAATAAACACAATTTTGCCACAGAAAAATGTTCTTAAATACTTTAAATAACTTTAAACTGACTGGAAAAAACAGCACTCATGTTTAAAAGTACAATACAGTCTCATGACAGTCCACTAAAACACAAAGTCTTTGCATTAAAATAACCTTCCTAAAGAGGAAAGTATTAATAATCAACAGAAGTAATTGAATGGAATTTTTTTTCCCCAAAGGGAACTTGTGTGTCCAGCAAAGAAACAGCACAAGCAGACTGTTGATCCTCAAAAGCCTCAGAGGAGTATACTGCTCGATGGCAGTAAAGCTGTTAAGGGCTTGGCACCCAAACATGTCTTTCAGTCACCTCAGCTTGAGCTACCTGAGAGTTTGGGCACATGGCAGGTGCCCTGAAGCTTTTGAAGCTGTCTGGCTGTTATATCCTTGGCAAGATATAACCCCATATACCTAAGGCTACTTCAGCATTGATCAATATGATGAACATCCTATATTGTCTGTATGAGAATGCTTCCCCCAAGCCCTGGTGTAGAGGTAGCAGTGGTGACAGCCACTGGAAGAGAAGAGTACACAAGTGACAAGGGCTAACCACAATAAGTTTGTGAAACTGAAGAAAAACTAAAGTGGTCTGGTGCCATTCAACAGCTTCTTTCCTAGTAGATGGGTAACTGTGAAACTAAGTTAGGGTTTGAGCATTGAGACCTACAGAAGAAAGTTCATGATGACATCTTTGGTGTGCAACTGTATCAAATGCTTTTGATAGGTCAAGGAAGAAGGTTGAGACTAGTTTGCCACTGTTTCTGACTTAACTGACAATACTGGTAAAGCTAAGGGGGTGGTTGTAATACTATGATAAGGTCGGAAGCCTTGCTGAGTGTGAGACAGGAGGTTCTGGTCAGTTACGTATTTGATTACTTGGAAGTGTATGCATTGTTCAAGGATCTTAGACAGTTTTGGGAGGATGACAATTGGTCGGTAGTTGGTTAGGTTAGTAGAGTTGCCATCTTTATGTAGAACTATTTATTTTATTTTATTTGCATTTGTTGACCAGGAGAGTCCACTGGGCTGAAATGAACCCATTTTCAGTGGAGGCCTGGGGAGAAAAGCTCCATAAACAATATACATTAGAACAGAAATTTGTTGAGCAAGTAATTTCAAAGACTGGCAAGCACCATAACATTTGTTAAACAAATATATACAAGGATTAGTTTGTTAAACAAGTATTTCCAGAGAGTAGCAACCTTCTTAAACATATAGTGGGTAATAGAAATTAGTTATACAAGTATTTACAAGGAATAGGCATTTTCTGAGAATAACAAACAGGTAACTCACATTTTACAATTGTATGGCTAGAAGTTATGAAAAGGAATCTTGCTCTTGGCAGGTATCCAGTATAATAAGATGGACTGAAGGGACAGAAAGCTATACAATTATATAGTTATTCAATAACTATTAGACAGATAGATTGTGTGATTAACCTATACAGTATTCTTGGATCAAGTGGGGAAGAACTGCAGAAATTATTGTTATACAATATATAGCAGAAGGATATTGAAGGTGAATTTCAGGGGTGGAGCATAAGATGGGAGAATAATGATGAATATAGGCATGGTAGGGGTATATCAGGAAAATCAGGTTACGGAAGATTTGGAAAAGGTGCACGGGCAGAGCCAGCGAGATGAGAGATATTGATGTAAAGACTTTTTGAATAAGGGGGCACTATTTGTGTTCTGGAGAGGAGGTGGAAGAGCATTCCAGAGTTTAGCTATGGTAAAAGAGTACATGTGCTGACCTGCAGGGAGTTTGGGTCTGTATACTTGGATTAGAGATTGATTTTCAGATCTAAGATACCTGTTTGGTTGATAAGGAGTCAAAAGGGAGGCAAGGGCTGGGCATTCGAGAGGTTTATAAATAATTTTGTGTGCAGTAGTCAGTTGTATGTATGTGAGATGTTGTGAGAGTTCAAGCCAGTTCAGGGATCGTAATGAACAAAAGTGATGGGAAGTACATTTTGCACTTGTCACAAACTTAGCGATTTTGTTGTAGCAGGTGTCTAACTTGGTTTTTAGGTAGGACTGGATATTTGTAAGAATGGGGGCACCATAGAGGAGAGTGGGGAGGAGAAATGTAAGGGCAAGTGTTTTTCTAATACAGTAGTTTAAAAAGGGTTTGTGCCTGTACAGGGTGCCAAGTTTTTAGTGTTTTTTTTAATGCTGTTGTGAATGTGTAGGTCGAATGATAAATTATCATCAGTAGTTACACCGAGTAGCTTGGTATGTGGGACTACCTCTATGGCTGTTTTGTTAGAAAAAATAGATGGTAAATTCTGATTTAATAAGAGTGGTGTTTTTTGGGTGTAAAGAGCAGGAGTTTGGTTTTATTGGGGTTTAGGGCAAGATGATTATTGGTCATCCAGATTTCAGTAGTGGAGAAAGCATTTTGGGTCATGGACATGAGTTCTGTTTCTGACGTGCTGGAGCAGATAATTGTGGAATCATCTGCATATTGTACTAAAGATGCATGTTTAAGAGCAGAGTGACAGTCACTGATGAAGATGCTAAAGAGGAGAGGTCCTAGTATGGACCCCTGGGGCACTCTGGTGGAGGTAGTGAGAAAAGGTGAGACGGAGTGTAGCCATTTAGTGGACTGCTGTCTGTTTGTAAGGTAGTTGGTAAACCAGTCAAGGACATGAGTGGATATACCATGATGTGAAAGCTTAGAGACTAGGAGAGAGTGAGAGATGGTGTCGAAGGCCTTAGAGAGATCAAGGAAAAGTGTAGAGACAAGTTTACCATCAACGCGATTCTGGTTTACTGTGCTCAGGAAGGATAGAAGAGCGGTTGTGGTACTGTGTCTAGGCCGAAAGTCGTGTTGGGTGGTGGAAAGGAGTTGATTTTGCAGCAGATAGTTCATTAGTTGGGTTTGCATTTTTCAATTATTTTAGAGATGGGAGATAAAATTGCTATGGGGCAAAAGTTAGAGATGTCTGTATTGTTGCCACCTTTGTCTAGGGGAATGATGTAGGCTTTTTTTCCAGATGACGGGTATGTAGGATTCATGGATAGATCTGTTTATAAGAATAATGATGGGGTAGCTGATGGATGTCGCTGGAAGTTGTAAGTATTCTGGGGGAAGATTATCTGGGGCAGTACTACCAGGTTTAAGTTTTAACAGGAGCTTGGTTATAGTGCAGATAGGAATAGGAGAGAAAGAGAATGGATGTGCTGAAGAGTTCTTGGGGTATGCTCAGTTGGTAATGGGTTATGCTTCTGGCAAGTTTGAAGAAAGGCGGCAGCTAGTTTGGATATAGTTTCTATAAAATAAGAGTTGAAAAGTGAGGCTATCTCTACTGGAGATTTGTCAGGGTTTAGGCACGGATTACTCTTGGTTCCAGGATTTAGGAGTGTAGAGACCGAGTTCCAGAATGTTTTTAGGTTGTGGTTACAGTCACTTTGGCGACAGATGTAGTATTGTTTTTCATCTTTAATGACAAGACGTTTTACTTAATTATGTAGCTGTTTCAATAGCTGGAGTTCTATGTGGTTTTTACTTTTCTGCCATGTTTTCCATGTTCTATCACTGAACATAATAAGGTTTTTGGTATCTCTAGATAGCTAGACTGCATGATTAGTTTTTATTCTCCTGTTTCGCAGACAGACCATTCTATTGAGTATGCTTAGGAATGTTAAATTGAAGAATTTAACAGCTTTGTCAAGGGGTAAAGATTTTAGAATGCTCCAGTTGACTTTATTCAGTTTCATTGAAGGTTATTGGGTCAAAACTAGTTAGATTTCCGGTGGGCCTGAATTGATGCTGGTGTGGGTTTGTGGAGGTACTGCGTGTTACGTATGCAGGATAGTGGTCACTGATATCACAGGGCAGAGCACCTACAGAAGACATTTTATTAGGGTCAGATACTAAAATCCAGTCAATGATTGTGCCATTGTTGTTTTTCTTGGGCCATGTCACACTAGTAATAAGTTGGGTGAAGTTATAGAGATTGAAGGATGTATTTGGAGAGGGGGTAATATGATCTAGTCAGTTTATGTTGACGTCGCCTAGAATTATTGTTTCATTGTGGATATTGTTGGAGGTCCAGGCTAAAATGTCTTCTAATATAGGAATATTATTAGCTGGTGGGATGTATATGACTACCAGGCAAAGGCTTTGGAAGTTGTTCATTTTTAGATGTGCTATGATGAGTTCTGCTACAGAGAACTGAGGAAGAGAGTTTGAGTAGGAGGTAATAGAGAAGGAGTTGGGGTAGAGGAGTGCAACTCCTCCCCCCTTTTTGTGAGGTCTATCTGATCTTAAAACAAGAGAAACCTGGAAGGAGGAATTCAGAGTCTTTAATGTATGGCTTTAGCCATGTCTCAGTTACTGCAATTATATCAGGTTTTGAATGGGATACCCAGGCATGGAATTCCGGGATCTTGTTTCTATTGCTTTGTAGGTTAATGGTGGTGAGTTTTAGGGATTTGTGGGGTTTAGGAGAGTGGGAGGCAGGTAGGGTAGGTCCAGGGTTGGAGTGGATGTCCCTACATTGTGATAGAGTGCTGATACTATCTGAATGTTGTGTGTAGAAGGATGATGTATGACATCTTCCAGATATTGCGGACATAGTTTTCTTTTATTGATCTACTGAATAGAAGGGAGACAGGGAATGCTATGGCTTCTGCTGCTATTCTGGTGCTATTCTTAGATACTCTGGTTACAATCTGTCAGCAGCTTGGGTGGCAGGTTTCAGTTTTTGTAACTATTTTGTTTTTTTGGTGGTGTTGTTAAGGTGGGGACAGTGTCGAGTATGAACTGTACAATGTTAGCTTGTGGTTCTGTGCTAGTGAAAGCTATTGAGATATTTTGTTTATGCAGTAGGAGTTAAACTGTGTTACTATATTCTCTGGGCTATTCTGGAGGGGGGGGGGGTACTGAGGTTTGCCTTGGTGTAAATAGCTGCTTTATGGACTGCCAAAAGAGTTTAGGATTGTTTTAGTATTCAGGAAAATTTGGTTGAAATAAGTGACTGCCTCATCTAGCAGTAGTAACATTTTTAGGGAGTTTCAGTCATGTTCCTTTAAAGTAGAGATAAAAAGTTCTGGGCAGATTGAGATTTCTTTGGTTACAGACTTGTTTATAGGCCATCTGGCAATGAATACCAAGCCACTGCCTGATTATGTGAGCAGATGGTCACTGTGTCAGGTATGGCTCCACTAGCAATAATAATATTGGGTTTATTTGTGAGGATCCAGTCCAGTGCTATTTCCCTACTGGAGTTTTTGTGTATTCTGGTGATACCACTTATTAGCTGGGAGAAAACAAATAGATTCAAGCCTGGTGAATTTAGGCTTGCTTATTTCCAATCAATGTTTAAATCACCTAAGAGTAGAGATTCTTTATTTATGTTACTGTGTAGCCAGTGCAGAATGTCTTCTAATGTGGCTATATACTTTCCAGGGGGAATGTAAGGACAAATTAGACAGATGGTTTTGCTATTGTTGAGTTTTAGATGAATGGCTAGAACCCCTCCATTATGAAATTGTGAGAGTTTATGAGGATATGGGGTTAGTTCTAATTTGTTTTCAAAAATAACTCTCTTCCACCCCCTCACGTTTGTAATCTGCTTAGTCTAATCTCTTGAAACTTGGAAGCAGAACTGCATTGCCAGGTTTCTGCTGGGACAGTTATGTCAGGACTGTAAAATAATACACATGCATGGAGGTCTTGGCCTTTGTTACAGATACTTTGACAGTTTATGTTCAGTAGTAGGGGTTAAGCCCTGTTAGATTTGGAGACCCCGATGTAGGGGTTGAGCGATGGTAGTTTGCAGATTGGTGGTGGATCCTAGATTAGGGTGTATGTCACCACTTAAGAATAGCTTGGTGGTTTTCTTTGGATGCGAGTAGTAGTAGTTAGGTTTTGTTTGTATGTGTGAATAGGAAGGCTCAATGACTCGTTTTCTATATATTTAAAAGTATGTACGTTTAGTAGTGAGTGTGTATAACGTTCAGCAGATTTAGAAGAGAAATTAAGTGACAAAGGGTCTGTGGAAATTCTGTTTAGTGGATGAGTACTTATGTGACTGTATGTGGGTTTGGAAGTTTGTGGTGTGATCAAGAGCTACAATGGGTACATGTGACTATGGCATTTTTGAATGAGCGCATGGTTGTTGTAGTGTATATATTAGCTATGAAATAGGTTTGTGAAGATAGATAGTTGATGCAAATTCCATATTAGTATTGAAACCTTCGGAATACCCTCCAATATTGAACGATGCACCCCTTCCATTAAGAAGAGGAAGGAGCAGAGGAAGAAAACAAGGGGAGGGATCAGGAAGGGACACAAATGTAGGTCAACAAAGTCCAATGATGTGGAATCGATTGAGATAGCAGAATATGCAAACAACATAGTCATGCAGTTATCTGAATATAGACTTAATATGGATGAACTTTCTGTTTTAAACATAGGTATGACATTTATTTCTGTGAAATATGGTAACATATCCAATACATTAACTGAATTAAGACTGTTTACCAGACATTTACATTTAAAAACTATTTTTAAAGGTAACTATAACTCATAATATTTAAAAAAAACAGTTCTTTTGTACCAATAAGCAATGCATTAGTGCAAGCCTTTATGTGTACTAGAGAAAATGATTTATATGAACTATTTTGTAATAAGAACATGCCTTTTGTTTTTTACACCTTAGCAGTGAATGAAGCAGAAGTGCTATAAAGTTCAAAGAGAAATGCCAATACAGTAATTGAATGTGCTGGTAAGGAAGGTGCTGTGGTTGCAGTGAACAAAACGGTATACATGAATTCTATAAATAACCTCTTGATATACTTACAAAACTATTAATGTTAATAACATAGATTGTTTAAAGAATTAAATCAATATGACTGTTTATTCTATGCATGTGTATGGATACTTGAGTTTAGAACTGTTAAATTACTTTCATGGTCCTCACCCAATGATACCCATGTATTACGGTCTTCGGAAGATACATAAAGTCTGCTGAACCTCACAGTGAGACCAACAGTATCGGTGAGAGGTTAGCTCACAGGACCAATATCTATCTCCTTACAGAATGTACTAAAAAGACTTTATTGAATGGTATGAGCTACATTACTGACAGTAATGACTTTTTAACCAAACTATATGAATGGGCAAAGTGCATATGTGAAAGAGATGACTTTTTGTTTGTAACACTTGATATTGATTCATTATTCAGGGTGATCTCAAATGATTTTGGTGTTGAACCAGTAAAGAAATATTTAACTTAACATTCAGATTTTAATCGATTGAAAGTTAACCTAAGTGAATTGTTACTATTAGTATTAGAAAATAATGTTTTTAACTACCAGGGAAAGTTTTATTTACAAATTAAAGGAAAAGCTATGGGGTCTTCCTTAATGAAGACCTACTCAAATGTGGTAATACCACTTTAAGAGCAAGATTTTCTATGTAATGGAAAAAGAAGTTATGTACTCACCATATATTTCCATCTGAGTAGTTGTACTTTTGTCTTCAACCTGTGGGTTACGGATCCATATCACATCCGTCATGGCCGCATTTCCAGCATCTGATTCGAGCTCCAAGCTCCTCCCCCTTACCCACAATGCCCCATGTCTCCTTCCTTGCTAGAGATTGAGTTTGCTGCCAGAAACCATCACACATCCTGACCTAATAATACCTTGCCACAACTGGTAACCCGAAATCCTGAGCCCTAGTATGACTAAGGACATTCCTGATGTAACCATCTCCATATGTAGTATGTATCACAGTGACAGAGAGAGGGGGGGTGGTTGAAGACAAATTAAGTACAACTACTCAGATGGAACATTATGGTGAGTACATAACTTCTTTATCTGAAGTAGTTGACTTCATTTAGTCTTCAACCTGTGGGACAGAGTCCCCAGTTACCTGGGTGGCCCTCATGGAAGGATATTCTGGAGCAACGCGGAGCCAAAGGATGCCCTGTTTCTGGATACAATACTTAATTTGTAATGTGAAATGAAGGTATGAGATGAAGACCAAGTAGCTCCAGAACAGATATCATCCAGCGAAACCCTGGACCAAAAGGCATAGACATAGTCGAATGCGCCTTTACCTGCCCTAGAGTGGAAATTTTCTTGACAGAGAAGGCTCGAATAATGCATTGTGAAATCCAACAAGCAACTGTTAGTTTGGAAATTGGTTTACCTAAGAAAGGTTTATAATAAAAAACAAATAACTGATCTCATTTACAAAAAGCTTTCGTCCTGTGCAAGCAAAAATCTCAGTTGTTTATGCACATCCAACAGATGTAATTTGTATTCCCCCTTGTTTTGAAAATTAGGCACAAAAAAATCACTGGGCTCACCACCAAAGGCAGTACTGGTGGAAACCAAGTAAATATGAAAAACAAACCAGCTGCTGCCACCAAAGCTGAAATAAAATAGTTAAAAACAATTCCTTTAATAACAAAATGGACGTATTCCTGTTGCTGCTGTCTGGATAAGCGCTTTTGGGTGTTAAACCTTTATCAAATCCTAATAAATAAAGCAGCTCTCTTCCATTTTAAAAATAACTTCCTGTAACTCATTCATTCAACAGGCCAATGAACACTCAGTGTATATAGATGCCTTTCATGCACGTTCTTTTTATTTTAATTGCAGAAATGAGTGTCAAGATCTTACTAAATGAAAACTTAGGGTTTTTACAATGCACGTTCTGTTTTTATTTCAAAAGTTAGTGTCAAGAAATTATTAAATGAAGACTTAAAACTATGTGATAAAATGGTACAAGTGTAACATAATGGATGTATGTATATTATTTCTTTAGACCCCTACTTTTCAAAATCGGTTTAAGGGGTACAATTTAATTCAATCCAGGTTTCTGGTCCGCTCTAAGGTTCATAATCCATTTGCTTTCCTCAGTTTCAGTATAATTGATCAGATCCCCTCCTTGTGTTGTTTCTATTATTCTACTTACGACCATAAATTTAAAAGTATGGTCTCTGTTACTTTTAATGTAACCATAAAGAGCATTTGTATTCATTTGATTTCTGATGTCCTGATTATGTCTGAGAATATGCTCCTTGAACATCCTATTCCTTTTGCCACATAGAAGGCTGAGCAACATTGACACTGAGCAATATAGATCACATTTCTGCTCCTGCAATTTGCAAACCCTTTGAACCTATACTCCTTCTTAAATGTGGGGTGTATGAATAAATTGTCCGTTTTAATAAATGGACATGCTTTACAAAACCCACATTTGTAGTTACCTACTTTATTTGTTGGTAAGTGTTCTTTGTCCAAGCTTCAACTATTCCCATGGCATAACAGCCTTTTCAAGTTCTTCCTATTCTTGAAGGAGAAACTAGGTGTCTCCCCCACAATATTCCTAAGATTCGCATCTGAAATCAATACTGGCCAATTCTTTTTTATGGTCTCTAGTATAACAGTATCATCACTACTGTATGTAAGGCAGAATCTCATCTTATTCCCCTTCTTTCTCTTCTCTTCTCTTCTTCATTCCTACTCATCCAATGAGAGAAATATGGTCTTCCTTTTCCAGTTTGCAGATCTGATGTCCTATTCATACTTTTTATGACTTCATCCTTGTTGTACCCTCTTTCCACAAAGTTATTAATAAGTCTCTCCTTTTCTACATCAAAATCTTCATCCTTAGTACTGCCTTCACTGCATCAAAAAGGGATTTATGAGCCAGCCACATGGTGAGATTTGAGAAGGATGAGAGAGTAGCCACTCATGCACAAAATATATTTTTCAACTTATCACCTGGCAGCTGTTCCATTGATTTAGCCATTTTGATAGTATGCTATTACTGGAGCTTCAGCATATGTGATAAGCAGTTTAGTATACTGACAGAATATAGAGAACACCCTAGTGCACCTCTCAAAGTAATCCATAGAGGATGAATTGCAAGACTTTGTTGTGTGGGAGCATTCTTAAGCGCTGCCATGAGTGACCGTTGAAAGAACCTAACTATTTCAGTCCTTGGGAACTGGAAGGATATAATCCTGTCTCTAATTACAGGCACCACAAAATTAAGCTCTCTTCATGCCTCTGATTAAAAAAGTGACTAGCTTAAAAGCAGGAGGAGTAACCCAACAGGATGGCAATGGTTACATGAACATCTCCTTCAGGATCATCTCCAAAGACAAAGTGGGGTTAGCAGGCTATTCCCTCCTTGCCTCATCCCTAGGATCTCTCAAATTTTGCATCATCTGGAAGGATGGTGGAGGAATCCACTCCATATCGGTTGTCCATGTTTGATGTGGTATACTCACAGCAGACTTAAAATTCCTCTTGGATCGCATGCGTTCTCCCATTCCTAAGCAGAAAAGTTTAAAGGAGGAGGAAGAAGAATTATCACCGAACACCAAACAGCAAGCTCATCTGCAGTTCTTTGATCCTTTCTCTCCCTATAGAGATGACTATAAAGTAGCAAACTCAGACAGATGTAGGTCTTTGACCAAGACCAATGCAGATGTAGCAGCAAATGGGTCTGCAATATTGACACAGCACTCAACGTCAAAGCCTTGCTCAGGCCAAGGGCATCATAGCAAAATCTCCAAAGCCAGCACATTGACCAGCACAAACATCATCATCAATGGCAGAGATAAGTCAACATCTGACACTAATAACCCCACACACCTGATTCTGACATAGACAACTGGGAGGCTAAAGGCTCAAAAGCCAAGTTATCCGAGATCCAAAAAAAAGGAGGTGACAGCATCCACACTAGAGACAACTGACCCCAACATTATCAGTGCTAAACAAAATAAATGGTATCATCACCAAAGGCAGTTTGTTTAGCAAAGAACAAAACGTATGAAAAAAGTGAACTACCACCAAAGCCGGAGTTTAGTTAAAACCTTGAATAAAACTTTAATAGAGATTCATATACTTTAAAACCAGATGCAGTCCAGCTGCTAAAGGGATAAGTGTTTTTGGTTTACAACCTTTTTCAAATCCTATTGAAAAGCAGCTTCCTTCTGTTTAAGTAATCCTTTCATCAATCTGTGTGTCATAATCAGATAACCAATCAGGTTGCAAACCGAAAGAGCTTATCCCTTTAGCAGCTGGACTGTATCTGGTTTAAAAAGTATATGAAGCTCTATTAAAGTTTTATTCCAGGTTTTAACTAAATTCTGGCTTTGGTGGCAGTTCGCTTTTTTCATAGATTTTGTTCTTTGCTAAACTAACTGCATTTGGTGGTGATACCATTTATTTTGTTTTGTGTTTATTTTATTGGCATAACCACACTCAGCGGGAGATGGAAACTAGTCTAATGACATCAAAAACAATGGAAATGCTAACTAAAAGGATTGCAAGTACTCGCTCTTTAAGTAAAAGCAATCCATTACTTGATTTGAATTTGGAAAACAGAATGGTGAGTGTGCCTGTCATCTTACCAGATATGCAAAAGTGTGAAGAGATTTATAAAGATGTTGAAAACGCTGCCTACAGGTTAAAATGCTTGCAGTGGCAGCGTTTCCATATGGAGGCCTGCCTCCACTATCAAGCCATACCTCAGGGTTTACGGGTCAGATGTATGCCTGCTTATGGCAACACGTATCCGGAATTGTTAGCCAAATGGCAAAAACTGAACATAGACACCAGCTTCAATTAAATGAAGCTATTAACTATTTCAAACCCCAGGAGGATGAAACAGCTCGACTGATTGAAAGTAAACAAAAAGAGCTAGAATCAATGCAACTATCAAATAATAATCTGGTGAGGTTGGAAACATTACATGACAAGTTAGAATCATATGAAGTAAAACTGAAAAGTGTAAAAAGTGGGAAACTAACCAGGGACTTCAATGATTTTAAACAAGGTCATCTGTTTGAATGGCCGAAAGAACGGAAATCATATGCATCCGTAGCTACCAGTCGAACAACAGCTCCAAGGGAGCCTCAATCCCAGTCAATGGAAGGAGCACAGAAGCCCACAGGAATTACAGTCAAAGCTGAAGTGCATGAGAATAGGACACAAAATAAAAAACAGCAGTTAAGGAAGAATGAATGTGTTCAAGAGGTTGTAGACGTAATCACGGAGGATTTTAATGTGATGGAACAAACAGATCAGTTGGTGTAAGTATCAGATGGCACTATGATAGAATCAGAGATTGAAAACGAATGTGTAAATAATAATGGAACTAAACCAAAGGAAGGCACTCTACATTTACCGTTGTATCATCAACTTCCTTTTTTGTTGCAAACCAGAAATGTACGGGAACCACGTTCTATGAGCAGGGAAAGAAAGAAGAGAAAAGTTCAATAGTAGACACAGAGAGTTCATTAGTGTTGAATATATTGGGTCATGGATTGACTGAATATGAGATGAATGTGTTAGAAAGGGGTCTGAGTTTTATACCATCTCTGCACTCACCTTTGTGTGAATTTACATCAGATTTGAAATGTTTTGGAAGAAACATAACATTGAAAAATATATGGCAATAAGGAGACTGAACCCTATGAGAATAAAACCGTCTATAAAAGACAAAGTGTTTTTGTTCCATTAAGCCATCCCACTGTAGATGTCTTTGTACGTCTATGTAAAAATGAGGTAGCACAATACAGAACAAAGGGGAAGGGCAAACACTTCCATAATCCGAGCCATCAAGAACGAATAGCATTGAATGAGCTACAAAGAAGAAGAAGTGATATAGTGGTGAAGGCAGCGGACAAAGGAGGAGCCATAGTTATACTGGACTCCACAGTATATGAGAATAAAATGAAAGAGATGTTGAGTGATCAAACTACATATCAAAGAATAGAAAAGAAATTAACAAGCTGATAATGAGTGTATATGATGTGCTATATGAGAAATTGATGAATAGAACTATTACGAAATAACTTTTTGATTATTTTGACACACAACATCCTCTGATACCAAGTATTAATGGACTACCTAAGGTCCATAAAAATCTAATGGATCCACCAATGCGACTGATTGTCAATGGAGAAGGATGGGTCAAGAAACCGATTTCCATATACATAGAGGGAGAATTTAAAAGATTATTACCCTATGCAGAAACAGTGATAAAAGATTCAGGTGAATTTCTAAAGAAATTATATGAAGAAATGTCAACAAGAAATACCTTTAAGGGTTTGATAATGGTTACTTTAGATATAAATAGTTTGTTTACATCTATACTAAATTAATATGGAATTGAGGCGGTTCGACAATTTGGAAATAAGCATAAGATTGTGGACAATATAAATCTGGTATGTAGTCTCTTAGATGTAGTACTATATAATAATGTCTTTATATTTGGAGATACTTATTATTGGCAGAAATCTGGGTGGCCATGGGGACCCCATGTGCCAATAGCTATGCTAATTTAGTTTTGGCACAATGGGAGAATGATTGGAACTTAGATCCTGATAACATCTGGAATAGTAATATTGTTCTTTACAGGCGTTTTGTTGATGACATCTTTATCCTGTGGGATGGGGATGAGACTTCCCTAAGAAACTTTGAAATTTATCTAAGTAGGACTACATCCTTTCTGAAGTTTGAGATGAATATATCAAAGGAATTGATTTGCTTTTTGGATATCCAACTGACATTGGATGAGCATCTAGGTATTAATACCTCTATGCCCAGGAAATCTACATGGTGTAATCACATGTTCCACAGAAGTAGTACTCATCCCAGACATATTTTCAATAATATAGCTGAAAATCAGACGACTCGTATATCAAAACTATGTACTAATGAGGAAGACTTTAAGAGAGCAAGAGAAACTTGTTGAGAATTTTGTGGAAAGGGGCTACAAGAAAGATGATGTCATTAGAAATATGAGTAAGACATCAAATTTACGAACTGGAAAAGGAAAACCTTACTATTTCACCCAAGCCACCAAAGTGGATGAAGACTAAAGAAGAAAAGAGAACAAACTGAGGTTTTGTTTAACCTACAGTAGTGACAATTAAGTGATATGTGGTATAATAAGGAAGAATTGATCCAGCTTGACATCAGATGAGAAGCTAAGGGAGATCGTTGGAGATACCCCTAGTTTTTCCTTTAAGAACAGAAAGAATCTGAAGAGACTACTATATTATCAGAATAATTCCACCCAGGACAAAGAAAACTTGACTAATGTTAAAAAAGATACGCATAAATTTTGCATAGCTTGCCCCTACATTAGAGTTAGTAACACCTTCATACATCACAAAATGAACAAAGAATATACATTTTAAGGTTTTGCTAATTGCAGAAGTAATAATGTGATCTATGTAGCTCAATGCCTGTGCTGTTCAGCTTTCTATGTAGGTAAAATGAACAGGATGTTGAAGGAGCGTATTCTTAGACATAACTTAGATATTAAAAATCATGTAGGTACAAATGCACTACATGGACATATCAGGTCCAATTTAGGTCACACTTTTAAGTTCATGGTTCTAAGTAGATTATTAGAAACACCAAGAGGAGACAATATAGTTAATTGTACTGAGATAGAGGAAAGTAAATGGATCATGAAACTGAGGGCGGATCTGATGCCAGGACTTAATGAAATTGTCCCTATAAAACCAATTTTGAAAGGGAAAGCATTAAGAAAGTGAAGCTGCGAGCAAAAAGAGAGGTGTGACAAAATGGAAGCCTCTGATTGGTCATCTGATTATGACACACGGATTGACAAAAGGATTACTTAAACAGAAGAAAGGTGCTTTTCAGCAGGATTTGAAAAAGGTTGTAAACCGAAAGCGCTTATCCCTTTCGCAGCTGGACTGTGTCTGGTTTTAAAGTATATGAAGCTCTATTAAAGTTTTATTCAAGGTTTTAACTAAATTCCAGCTTTGGTGGTGGCAGTTCACTTTTTTCATACATTATCAGTACTGAGACCACCTTTGCTGATGTCATTACCAATGCAGAAGGCTCCATGAAAGGCTGTGGCCGTAGTACTGAAACCACAGATGACTTTGAAGTTTCTATTGGTGCTATCTGGGATGTCTGATGATTGGTCATCTGTTTGAAATAAACCAGCACCAATGCAAGAGCCTGTGAGGAGACCACAGGCAAAGAGACCAAGAAGCAGCATCCCTGTCAGTGTAGGATTTATAGCTTCCTGTTGTGGAATTCCTTCTTCTCTAATACAAAGAGACATCATTCAGCCAAAAATCACGATGAATCACTTTATATTTGAAGAAACTGGTCATTAACACAGGTGTAATTTCCATGACAAAATATGGTGGTTGTTTTTCAAAATATAAAAAAGGCAGACAGACAATAGCCTTTGAGTGCATCTAGAAAAAATCCTCTTTCTGTAATGCATTCTTCGCTACAAGATGAACAAGCTAACTTAGAATTCAGCTATGGATCTGATGTGCTCTAATCACTCTGAAGTAGTTGATGCACAAAGAATTAAAACAAGGGTTTAGAAAGAGGGAACTCTGACAACCCCCAAGTTCTGAAGCTGCTTTCTAGCCTTTTTATATGATGGTGTTAGTCTGAAGGATTTGAAAAAATACACAAATGTGCATTGCATGATAAAGTGCAGTTCAGTTGTTCTGAGAGCAAAATGGGGTAAAGAGATGAACTGGATATGAAAGGGAATTTTTTTTAATTTCACTGGACATCTGCATGTGTTTCCTGGATGAAGTGAGGAGTGTTGGAGCAATTTGAGAAGTTTACAAAGCAGATTGGACCAGTCTTAAATACCATGCTAAGAAGCAAGTGACAGTGCATTATAAGGAGGTTAGAAAAGAAGGCAGCCTACCAACAGCCATAAAAGTATCCAAGTATTCTGAGGCTAAATGTATAGCAATTGGAGTAAACAGGAAAACTTGGAGTCAGGTGGAAGAGGTCAGAAGTCTAAGATACATAGTCAAAGAAGATTAGTACAATTATGGGTATAATAAATAACAGTAATGTGAGAGACAACAATGGCATTGGTTTAGTACTGAGTCTGGCACCTGATTATATCACAGACTGTAAATGGGGAGTGATAAGAAGAGCACTGTGACAGATCTGTATAAACAGGGACATGAAAATAAATACATGAGATAGTTTAGCTGTACAAAGTAACTAAGAAAGGTGCAGATAGCCACATTTGTAGAGGTGTGCTGTAACTAACGATCCAGCTCACTGCATGCAGAGTGCAACTGACTGAAACTGAGCTGGATAGTTTGACAGACTCAGAAGAAAACTGGATAAGGAGCTGCTATGGGATGAATGTGGCAATTTTAAGAAAGGAAATATACAGAAAATGGTATAACTAGAGTCAAGGAGACAGATAATGGGAAGAGAATCTCAAAGGTACTAAGATGGTGACAACAAGAACAGAAGAAAAAGTTAAGAAGAGAACAGTGTTTTTCAGAGATTTATTGAAAGAGGGATTATACAGGTAAAACAGACAAGGGCCAGCATTTCTACACCTGGGCTAAGTTTATGGGCTAAGGGAAGGGAAATGGATGGTTCCCATAAGATTTGAAAAAGTATGCTATAGCTAAAGATGCAGATGACTCAGTCTGGCATGGGCAGCACGGGAGAATGAGAGAAAAACTGGACTAAGGAGTTTCTATGGGATGGAAGTAAAAATGGTAAATGAAAAAAGTAAGGAGTATATGGAAAAGGGAATAATTGGGGTGAAGAAGAAAGATAACAGGAGTGATCCTGTTGATTTAGCCAACCTTCTAGCAGATAAGTTCAGCGGAAACTTCACCTGCCTGTTCCCCACAAAGGCCCTTTCGACATCCCCTATACTTGTCCCACACCTCACATCTCCAAAGATCAAGTATTACAGGACCTATCCAAGGCAAAAAATTAGAAGTTATGTACTCACCATAACGTTCCATCTGAGTAGGTGTATTCATTTGTCTGCAACCTGTGGGTTATGGATCCGATATCGGATCCGAACCGGCATGGTTTACCAGCTATGGATCCAAGCTCTCAGCTCCTCCCCTCACCCATAATGCCCTGCTCTACCCTCATGACCTCAGATCGAGTTTGCCAACAGCAAGAACACCCTGAAAAGGGTAACACATAATATGCAGGAAACTGAAAGGCCGGGGGGATAGGAGGGCGGGATGGTTGCAGACAAATGAATACACCTACTCAGATGGAACGTTATGGTGAGTACATAACTTCTAAATCTGAAGTAGGAGATTCATTTGTCTGCAACCTGTGGGACAGAGTCCCCAGCTACCTGAATCTTGGGCGGCCATCATGGAAGGATATTCTGGAGCACCGCGGAGCCAAATGATGCTCTACCCCTAGATGCAAGATCCAACTTATAGTGGGAAATAAAAGTATGAGATGAAGCCCACGTGGCTGCTGCACAAATATCATCTAGAGGAATCCTAGCCTTAAAGGCTGCCGAGGTAGATACTGACCGGGTTGAATGGGCGTGTACACCCTCCGGTGCGGGCCTTCCTGAAGCTTGATAAGCCAATAAGATACACTGTGAAATCCAGCAAAGACAGAGAAACTTTAGAAATTGGCTTGCCCAAATTAAATTTAGCAAAGGAAATAAACAACTGGTCGGATTGCCTATGACCAGCCGTTCTGTTTAGATAAAATCTAAGTTGCCTGTGAACATCTAAGGAGTGAAGCTTGTATTCACCTTTTCATATTTAGGAAAGAAAACAGGGAGGTTAATGGATTGATTAATGTTTGCTTCAGAAGCTACTTTAGGAAGAAAGGACGGGTTGGTCCTGAGGTAAACACGGTCCGGATGAAATACCAAGTAAGGAGGTTTAGCTGATAATGCTTGAAGCTCTGAAACTCTCTTGGCCGATGTAATGGCTACCAAAAAGGCTGTCTTGAAAGACAAGAATTTGAGATCCACCGTATCCGCTGGTTCGAAGGGGGGGGCGGTCAAGGCCTGGAGAACTAAGGAGAGGTCCCAAGGAGGAACCGCTTGTTTCACAGGGGGCCTGAGAAGGAAAGTACCTTTAAGGAAAATTTTACACAACTTGGCTGACATGAGTGGACTAGAGTCATGACCAATGTGATAATGAGAAATTGCCGCCAGTTGTACTTTGACTGTGGAACTGCTGGCACCATCGTTAAAAAGAGTGGTTAGAAAGTCAAGCACTAAAGGGAGAGGAACCGTGAAGGGATTCAGGCCTTGCCGCTCCGCCCACAAAGAAAACCGCTTCCACTTGCTGCGGTAGACTTTCCTAGTGGACGGTTTATGAGCTGCCACCAGGATTGCCTTAACAGGTGACGAAATACCGGGAGTCCTGATCAAGAGTGGAACTGGAGCAGCCAAGCGGTCAGCTTCAGGTTGTCCAGGTTCGGAGGAGATATGCAGGATGGGTGGGATATCAGATCCGAATGGGATCTAGAATCCAAGGAGGATTCACCGAGTGAGACCTTAGAAAGGGGAACCAGATCTGTCGAGGCCAAACGGAGCAATGAGAATCATTCTGCAACCCACCCGAGAGGCTTTCTGAAGAACTTGGAGCATCAGAGGCAAGGGTGGATAAGCGTGCAGAAGACCGGGTGGCCAAGCATGCACCAGAGCGTCTCTTGGAGAACCTCCTGGAGGGGGTATCAGAGCGAAAAAACTGTCGCACTTGGTGTTTGAGGGAGAGGCAAAAGATCGCATGAAGGAGTTCCCCACCGTGCGAATATGCGTTCCGCTACTTGAAAATTGAGAGACCACTCGTAAGGGGTCAGAATGGTGCGACTGAGCTTGTCCGCCAAGATGTTGGACCGACCCGGAATGTGCGTTGCTATTAGAAAGCGGTTGGTGGAGATTGCCCATTCCCAAACTCTCATGGCTTCTCGACAAAGGGGGTAAGACCTTGTTCCCCCTTGCTTGTTGATGTACCAGACAACAGACATGTTGTCCGATTGAATCGCAATTGTTCCCAAGGGAAGAAAGTCCTGAAGTGCTAGCAACGCTAAGAGCACTGCTCTCATCTCTAGAACGTTGATATGCAGTAAGGTCTCTGAATCGTTCCACGTGCCTTGGACGGTCCGGCCCGCAAAATGCCCCCCCCACCCGAGGCGGGAGGCGTCCGTGGTCACCGTGGCGAGAGGGGGGGAAGGACAAAATGGGCGGCCTCCGTGGAGATCTGGGGAGTGAAGCCACCACAGGAGGGACCGCTTGCAAGCCTTGCTGATCGCAATGGGATGATGCATAGGGAGAGCAAGGTATGACCATTGTACTAAGAGAGTCCACTGGAGGATGCGCATATTGAGCCTGGCAAGAGGAAGAAGTGCTATAGCAGACGCCATGGACCCTAGAGCCCTCAGGACCAACTCCGCCGGAACAGAACTTGAGTGGAGAATGGCCCGCACCTGGAGCTGCAGATTTAGAACTCTGTCCGCAGTGAGGAAGGGTTTTAAACTCCTTGTGTCTAACCTGGCCCCTATAAAATCTAAGAGCTGTGTGGGCGCCAGGTTGGATTTCTTTGTATTTATTGTAATGCCCAGAAAGGGAGCAAGATGGAGAAAGGAGTCTCGCGCCAATAGAAGTAGATGCCTTGTTGGGGCGGTAAGAAGCCAGTCGTCCAGGTAGGGGAAGACCTGCACCCCCTGAAGCCTCAGGTGGGCCGCTACCACTGCTAATACTTTGGTGAACACCCTGGGGGCTGTGGTGAGACCAAAGGGAAGGACCCGGAACTGGTAGAGACTGGCTCCCAGCCGGAAGCGGAGGAACCTCCTGGAGCGCCTGTCCATCAGGATGTGGTAGTACGCATCTTTGAGGTCTATAGAACACATCCAGTGATTTTCTCCCAGAAGGGGGAGAATAGATTGCAGAGTGACCATTCGGAATTTTTCCTTGGGGACTGCCAGGTTCAAGAGAGAAAGGTCTAGGATTGGTCTTAGTTCCCCCGTCTTTTTTGGCACTAAAAAGAACCTGGAGTAGAACCCTGATCCGATCTGGTCTGGGGGGACGGGCTGGATGGCTCTTTTCTTTAGCAGATGGCCAATTTCTGCCAAAGCGGCCTCCCGTTGACCGGGTGGAACGTCCGGGAGGGACTTCAACTTTGGTAAGTGACGAAAAGGGATGCGGTATCCTCTGGATATGATTTGGAGAACCCAGCGGTCTGATGTTATGGACTCCCATGCCGCTAGGTGCCCTGAAAAACGTCCCCCGACTGCCTCCAGAGTGGAGCAGCCGGGCAACCCCTCAGGGTTGCTGCGCGGGCCGTTCAGAGAAAGGTTCTCTGGACCCGAAGTTCCTGGGAGCCCCTCTGCCTCTAGGGCGGCATCCTCCCTGTCCTCCTCTGCCACGGAAGGACTGGTTGTCCGGAGCAGGTTGGGATTGCTGCGACTTCCGGAACCACATCTTCTTCTGACCCTTTTGGTTCCTAGAGTAGGGCCTCTGGGGTGCAGAGAAGCGGATTCCGACGGCAGACAGCGTCTTCCCGTCCTTCTCGCTCTGGGTCAAAGTGTCGCGAACGGTTTTGCCAAAGAGGGCAGAACCATCAAAGGGGGCGTTCGCAAATGACGCTTTGAAGGGCTCAGAAAAATCGCAGTGACGGAGCCAGGCCTGACGTCTAGTGACTAGGCCTGCCCCTGTGGCTCTAGCGGCGCCTTCCGTAGCATGGGAGAGTAGCCGCATAGAGGTATTAGTAACTGATCTAAGAGTGGCCATGCGGGTGGAGTGCAGCATCTTGTCCTCTTCCGACATGGACTCTGGGGGAGATGCAGCGTATTCTTTAATGAGATCTCGCTGCATCCTAATGACGTGTGCCAGGTAGTTCAGCGCCCTTACCGAGAAGGTCGCTGAACTAAACATCCGCTTCCCCAAGCGGTCCATCATCCGAGACTCCTTGCTCGGGGAATGGACTGAGGACTCTCCTGAGCAAGTTCCCTCTTGGTGGCCGCCGCCGTCAACATGGCATCTACCGGAGGCCCCTTACTCCAATGGGCACGGTCGGACGGTGGGCTGAGGATCCTATCGGGCCTCTTAGGGATTGGCTCCACGGTGTCCGGTTCCTTCCACACCCTGGTGGTAATGAGGTCCACCAGGGGGTTGGCAGGAGGGGACACCCAAGAGGTAGACGGGCCCGCTTCAAATGCCTCCAAGAACACGGACTCGTCCGAGGAAGACTTGGGGGCAGACCACCCCCCCCTAACACGGAGCATTTCCATGATGTCCCCAAATGAGACATCCTCGGGGGGTGACCGTGGGGAGCCTTCCCCTTCCTCCAAGTCCGTGTCTTCCGTGAGAGACTCGGGGGAGTCAATGTGCCTCCTTTTGCACGTATGCTTGCGAGGAATATCCTCTGGGGGGCTGTCAGAGGACTCCTCGCAAGCAGCAACCTGTTCCAGTGGAGCAGCTTGGGGCACAGAAGCGGGCTGTCCCAAGGGCCGGATGGTGGAAGCCTGACCCAGTGCAGAGGGAGCACGGGACGGAGCCGAAACAAGTGCCGGGGGTCCGGAGACCCTCAACAGGGCCCTCTCCACTACATCAAACGCCGAAGGGGAGCCGACCTCGACCAAAGGATCCGACAATCGGCTCCCCCTCGGATCCGAAGAGTGGATCGGAGCCGGCGCCGAAGCGCTCGGATCTGAAGGGACAGTGCGCTCCGACACAGACGGCGCCGAAGGAGCACTGTTCCACCCGGATCCGAGGCTCGGATCCAGGCTCCGAGAGGTCGGATCCGATGCACTCGAGGGCAGGGTCGGATCCGAAGTACAAAGTACTATCGGCGCTGACCCACCCCCGGCTCCGAAGCTGCTCGGCTCCAGCTGCTCCGAGCCCGGGTAGCGGGTCGGAGAAGGAGCAATCGGTTTGAAAAAGGGTGTTGAGCTCCCCCCCAGAGGGGGGGGAGGCAAGAGCACTCCCATCTGCATCTGGGCCTGGATGAACCTTCTCATCATCCGATCCAGATCAGCATCCGAAGGCTATCGTAGATCTCGACGAGGCTACCGAGGTAGGCCTGGAGTGCCTCCTCGATAGCCTCGACGGAGATCGGGTCTCCTCCTCCTCAGGTCCCGGTGAAAAACACACTTGAGACCGGAGCCGAGAAGGAGGAGACCGAGCCGACAATGGAGCCGACAACGGAGCCGGGGGAGAAGCCCGCTTGGCTGGCGGGGCCGAAACAGAGGTCTCGGCCCGCCGCTTATGGTGCTTCTCCCTCCGGTCCCTTTTCTTAGCATCCCTCTCCTCCGAACCAGAAACGGGAGGTTGAGTCCCAGGAGGAGGAGGAGGGGGAGCTGCAGAAGGAATAACCGTGGGTACGGTTACTCCCGAAGGAGCGGAGGTCGGAGCCGAGTCCGGAGGTAAAAGGCCCGCCAAAACAAGCTTGGACCTCCGCTCCTTCAATGCCCTGGGGTTGAACCCTGCACAAATGGAACATCCAGATGTGAGGTGTTCAACCCCCAGGCATCTAACACACCGAGTGTGGCCATCAGCTGGGGAAAGCTTATGGCCACACTCGGAGCATTTAGAAAAAACAGACTTGGGTTGCTCAGACGTCCCAATCTACAACAGTAGTTACTATAACTAAAAGTAACTAAAGAAACACAAAATCACTCACAGGCCCAACACACACACACTACGCTAACAGCGAGGGGAGGGATATAACTTTTAGATTAAACTCTAAAAAGTAAATATACCAAAGGGGAAACCTACACTTTCACACAAAAAAACCAAGAAAAAATCTTAAATTTTGCAATTTAAATACTGAAACTAGCACTTAGCTTGAGAGCTTGAGAAACAATCCGGTCACCATGCGCGGCAAATGAGATCTGAGGTCATGAGGGTAGAGCAGGGCATTATGGGTGAGGGGAGGAGCTGAGAGCTTGGATCCATAGCTGGTAAACCATGCCGGTTCGGATCCGATATCGGATCCATAACCCACAGGTTGCAGACAAATGAATCTCCTACTTCAGATACACAGTTTCCATGGGACCTGATAGTATCCCAGGATGTATTCTGCACCATCTTCAGCAAGAACTGGCTTCACCACTGAGCACCCTATTCAACCACAGCCTAAGTACTGGCTTCATTCCAGCAGAGTGGAGAACCGTCATTGTCATCCCCTTGCACAAAGCTGGTGTTGCTACCGACCCTGGAAACTATCACCCCATTAGCTTGACAAGTTTGATCTGTAAAACCATGGAGTGTATTATTATGGATCTCATAAACAAGGACATAGGCAATTTCCAAGCACTTGACCCCAACCAGTTTGGATTCGTGAAGGGCAGATATTGCCTGTTGAACCTGGTCGACTTCTTTGAGACTGTCACCAAGGCCCTGGATGAGGGAAAGCCAGTACATACAACTTACCTTGACTTGGCCAAGGCCTTTGACACAATCCCCCACTCAGGCATCATCGAAAAGCTAACACAACTTGGCGTAAATCCCTAGCTCATCAGGTGGGTTGCCAACTGGCTCACCGACAGGACCCTCAAAGTCAAAATAGGCACCTCCAACTCTGATAGCAGACCTGTCACTAGTGGAGTTCCTCAGGGATCTGTCCTGGGACTCCTAATATTTGGCATCTATTTCTTGGAGGGACAGGTAAAGACACAAGGCCTGTGGCTGACGAAGTTTGCAGACGACTGTAAGTTGGGTGCTGTCATTGACTCCCCAGATGATGTTAACATACTGCAAGAGGGTCTCACAGCAACTAATGACTGGTGCCAAAGTCATGGCCTCAAGCTGAATGCAAAAAAATGTGTCATCATACCATTCGGTAAAAACACGACACGTACTGATTACTACATCAATGGCAATCCCCTAAGCACACAGCCTGTGGTGACAGACCTGTGCACCCAGGTTGATAACAACCTCACATTAGACCATCATGTAGCAGCAGTGGTCAGAAAAGCCTTTTACTTGGATCATCTCATAAGTAAAGGGATTGCATCCAGAAAAAAGGAGGTTATTACCTCTCTATACTCCTCCCTCATTAGACCAATAATTGAGTATAACTCCCCGTTTGGGGTGTACCTCTCCAAACATCTGCACCAACTAGAAAGGTCACTGAAATACCTCACAAAGAGAATCCATGGCCTCCAGCACCTGTCTTATGTGGACAGGCTCAAATCACTATCACTCTACTCGGTATCATACAGATTGATCAGGGGTGATCTGTGTCTCACCTACAAAGCAATCTTGAAGCCTGCCCTACTAGAAATGCTCCATATTATTAAGTCTAACTCCGCATGCACTACCCACTCAAAAGGCCTGAACCTAATATGTGACATTAACAAAATCTACTGGAGAGACAGGTTTGTCTCCCAGAATCTGCCCCGTCTCCAGAATAGACTTCCCATACACATTAAACAGAGCACCTCACTGACCCTCATCAAGCGCAACCTTGATGAGTGGCTGGGAAGTCAGAAATCTGTCCCAGGGGTTCCACCTGTGTCCCTCACTGACAGGGGCAACAGGTGCTGACTGATGTTTCTTTTGGGGGATAATCTCTTGGCTAGGCTTGTAAGGGTCCCAGGGTCATTAGCCTAGTAACCTCCTATGATCCTATGACAAGTTTATAGGTAATAAGATGGAAAAATCGAGGATTGCTTAAGGAGGGGACAGTATTTTTCCCATATTTAATGAAGGAGGCGGGAAGTCACAAGTGATGGCATTTCTACAGCTGTGCCAAGTTTACAGGTTAAGGGAAATAGATTGAATTACGAAGGATTAAGACCTGTAGAAGAGAGAAGAAAAGCTGGGGAATGGAAGTGGACAGGATCTGTACAGTTATTTATTTATTTATTTATTGACATTTGATTACCGGGAAAGTCCGAATGGAGTCTTCAGTGGAGATCTGGGACTGACCTGTTTATAAGGATTGAAACAGGGTAGGCAATGGTATTGGCTGCTTTTTTAAAGTAGTCACCTGGAAGGTCATCAGCTGAAGCAGAGAATGGGATGAATTTGTTTAAGAGTATTTTTATATAGGATGCGGGCACAGGTTTGAATGTGAAATTGGGTGTGGTGATACATGGCTGCTGGGAAGGGTTACGATTAGATGTTGGGGAACCTTGGTTAGAGATGCTATACTATCTATAAATAAGAGCTGAACTGTATTGCGGTTTCAAGTGATGAGTTATTGGGGGAGGGGTTAGGATGAAATTTCTGGCCAGGATGCAAGATTTCTTTAATGTCTGTCCAGAATTTTTTTTAGGGTTGTGTTTACTATTATTCTGAAAGTTATCATAGTATAGTTTTTTGTCTTCATTAATTTGCTTTTTTAGTATGATTGCAAAGCATACTTTTTTTAAGATACTGTGATGTTTTATATTCTGCCATTCTTTGCATGCTTTTTCTCTTCCTGCATTAGCATTCTACTCCTTTTGGATAGCCAAACTGCATTATTTTTAGCTTCTTCCTTTTAGGAGGTGCAAGGCTATTTAGGATATTCAAAAAAAGCTGTACTGAATTAATTAACAGCATCATCTAAGGGGAGGATTTTTAGGAAGTTCCAGTTAATAAATGATAGGTTAATAATGAACATTTCTGGGTTAAACATGGAACATTGTTTTATAAACATGCTGTTTAAGTGTGTGCGATGTCTGGTTGAATAGATAGGGACATGATTACTGAGACAGTCAGACATTGTACCCGAGGTGGTGTATTTGCTAATGTCTGATACTAGGATCCAGTCTAAGGAATTTGATGTCTTGCTATAATGTGTGAGTCTATTAATTTATTGTGGGAAACCAAATAAGTTCATGATAAAAATTACACATAAATACACAAAATCATACTCGGAGGCTATAAATAAAAACCTGCAAAAGCATCAGAGAGCTCCAAAGCAGACACCCATACAACCTGCACCTCCCATCAAAAACCAGACAACACATAAAACACAAAATCAATGTGCCGCACAATCACAGCCCTTAAGGCAAAATAACATACCTAACACACTAATAATAAGTGACTCAATAGTCAGGCACACCGACGCCCCACTCACTAGACTGGACAAGGAGAAGGTTACTGTTAGCTGCCTGTCAGGAGCCAGAATCCACCACATAACACAAGCATTCAGGTCACTCCAGAACAAGTACAAATATGACTCTGTCATTGTTCATGTTGGTGTGAATGACCTGAGCCGTACCTCCCTGGACTACATGAAAAGTGACATGGAAGAGCTCTCTGATCATGTAGCCCAGGCGGGTACAACCCTGACCCTGAGTAGCATCCTGCCCTCACCAAGAATGATACTTTAGTATAAAGAAAAAATGATCAATTTCAACAATTGGCTAAGCTTCTGGTGTCATTCAAAGGGGATCCAGTGTCTGTCAGCCTGAGACAACATGCTCGACAAGCCACGTTGCTTCGCAAGAGATGGCTTGCACCTGTCACCCCTTGGCTTTTGAATACTGGCCAAGGCTCTTGCTACCCCCTTAGTGCCTTTTTTAGGCAAGGCTCAAAATTCAAACCCACCTCCGTAAACAGCACAAGTAAAAAATTGAGGGTTATGCTACTCAACGCCAGGAGTTTAAATCTCAAAATGCATGCGCTCAAAGCACTCCTAAGTATGGAGAACGTCAACATCTGTGCAGTAACTGAAACCTGGTTCAAGGCTCCAGAGAGCACTCCAGCACTACTGGGCTACAACTCATACCACACATTTCGGCCACAGAACACGGACCGAAACACAAAAGGAGGGGGTGTATCCATATTCATCAAGGATACTCACACATCTAGGTTAGTGGCGTAGCATGATACCTCTGAGATCATCCATGTACAACTAACATCTGGCAAACCTGTAATGCAAATTATGGCCTGCTACAGATCACCCTCCATGACCCAGGACCACAACTCCGCCTTTCTGGAGACACTGGAAAACATGAAAGTCCTACCGAACACCCTGATCTTGGGACATTTCAATTACCCTACCATTAACTGGGAAAACTACTTAGTACAAACTCCCAGGCTCAGCGCTTCCTGGAATTTATCAACTCAAATGCCCTGGATCAGATGGTAACCTCCCCTACCAGAGGCCACAACATATTGGACCTGGTCATCACCAACATGGGTGACAGGTGCTCCGTACCGGAGGTCAACCCATCACTGGTTAGATCAGACCATAAACTAATCACCCTGGATGTCCACACCCCACCACCACCCCCAACCAAGGAAACCACAGTGAAAAAAACTTTTCTAAAGCAAACTTCACCTTACTTAAGGCAGAGGTGGTACATTTCACAGCCCCCATGCTAAAGGATAACACTGCCCAAGATGCAGAATCCTTTACAATTGCACTCAATGAGCACCTGCAAGGATGCATGGATCGTGCCATCCCTAGCAAAACCAAGACTCACTCCCCTAAGAGAAGGAAACCAGTCTGGTGGACCCATGCCATAAACAGGTTATACAACAAAAGTAGGAAACTAGTTCAGAAAAAAGCAAATTCCAAGAAGGAAAGACATCCCTGATCAGTATCAGTAAGAAACTAAGGTCCCTCATAAAATCATTCAAGGTTAACTTCGAAAGAAAAATAGCCAAGGATTCGAAAGATAACCACAAAGCCTTCTTTAGCTATGTCAAAAATCTAAGTGGCAACTCACAGATATGCTCTGAGATAGTGCAAATTAGCACAAAATATACTGAACCTACTGATATTGCCAACATACTGGCAGACAGATTCAGTGCAAACTTCACCTCCCTCTCACCTTCAAAAGGGCCCACAACAATACCAGAAAAGTGTAGTGTCCCAGAAATCACAGAAGCACAGGTGAAAACAGCCCTTTCAAAAGCCAAAAACACAGCATCAATGGGGCCAGATGGTGTCCCAGGCTGCATCTTGCACGAACTACAGAACAAACTAATCCCCCACCTAAACACGCTGTTCAACCTCAGCCTCTCCACAGGCTACGTGCCCTTAGAATGGCACACAGCAATGGTTATTCCGCTCCACAAAGGAGGGGCCACAACTGACCCTGGTAACTATCGCCCCATAAGCCTGACTAGCCTCGTCTGCAAGGCTATGGAGCGCATCATCATGGAACTCATTAACAAAGACATTGGGAACCTCCAAACACTTGACCCGACCCAGTTTGGCTTTGTTAAGGGCAGATCATGCCTACTAAACCTGGTTGACATCTTCGAGACAGTTACCAAGGCCATAGACGAGGGGAAGGTGGTTCACACAGCCTACCTTGATCTCGCCAAGGCATTCAACACCATTCCTCACTCGGGTATTATAGAAAAACTCACCAGCCTGAACATAAACCCCTACGTCACACGATGGGTTGCCAACTGGCTTACAGACAGAACTCACACTGTAAGAATAGCAGGCTCCAGGTCAACTCGGGTATTATAGAAAAACTCACCAGCCTGAACATAAATCCCTACGTCACAAGATGGGTTGCCAACTGGCTTACAGACAGAACTCACACTGTAAGAATAGCAGGATCCAGGTCAGACTCTAAACCAGTGACAAGTGGTGTCCCGCAAGGCTCAGTTCTGGGACCCCTACTGTTCGGCATATATTTCTCAGAAGTACAGGCAAACACAGAAGGACTATGGCTAACTAAGTTCGCCGAAGACTGCAAACTGGGAGCCATAACTGACTCTCCGGCTGACACAGACATCCTCCAAAATGGCCTTACTGAGACGGACACCTGGTGTCAAAGTCATGGCCTCAAGCTAAATGCCAAAAAATGCATAGTCATCCTGTTTGTGAAAAACAAAACACCCACGAATTACCACATAGGTGGCAGCCCCCTTAATACAGAAGAGGTAATAAGAGATCTGGAACCCAGGTAGATAGTAATCTCTCCTTTGACAATCATATTGCCAAAGTAGTTAGGAAATCCTTCTATGTGGCCCATCTAATTACTACGGGGTTCGCATCTAGAAATAAAGAGGTTATAGTGCCCCTCTACTCATCACTCATCAGACCCATCATAGAGTACAATGCCCCATTTGGGATGTACCTCGTAAGACACTTCCAACAGCTTGAAAGACCACAAACGCACCTCACCAAGAGGATTACTGGCCTCAAACATATGTCCTATGCAGCCCGACTGAAAAATTTCCGGCTGTACTCAGTGGCATATCACTTACTCAGAGGTGATCTCTGCCTGACTTACAAAGCCATGTCCAACTCAGAATTGATGGACATGCTCCACCTAAAGAAATCCAAGTCACTGCGAGCCACGCGCTCTAGTGAACTAAACCTCACCACAACAATAAATAGAACATGCTGGAGGGACAGATTCCTGTCACAGAGACTCCCCATGTTTTGGAACAAAATTCCTAATTACATTAGGCAGAGCCCCTCACTAACACTCTTCAAGAGAAATCATGACGAGTGTATGGGTAACAGAAAGTACACCCCTGGGATCACTTCATTGGCTCTGCTTGACAGAGGCTCAGTTAATTAATTAATGGGGCGGCGAAAGCCGACACACTCTGGCTAGGCTTATAAATGCCCTCGGGCAGATAGCCTAGTACCTACCTATGAACCTAAGATGTAAGGAAGTTACAGTCTATGTCCAACCAACTGACATTCACATCACCTAGTAGTATTGAAAAAGTAATTAACATACACATCTTGTCTGGGGGGGGGTCTACATAATATAAAAGTGACATGGATTAGGGATTGTTATCAAGCTACTGAAGATGAATCTACTTTTAAAAGTAAACTGTTATAGTATACTTTTTTTCTTTAACAATAGTCTGACACATTTCAGGTAAGTGTTACTTTTTTACACCTACGTCTTTGCTCAAAGTTGACATTGTTGTGTGTATACTTGTATATGATACATATGACTGCTTTAGGTATTTCTTGTGGAACTGTAATGGATATACACTGTAAGATATCTTCCAGTATAGGTGTATTGTCACAAGAAGGGATATTAATAACAAGAATACATATTTACTTCCAATATTAAATTACAATATTACATTTAGATTATAATTCTAAATTGTATTTAATTACTTTCATCTAACTGTGGTGGTGGTGCTGCGGTAGCGTTGTCGCCTCATAGCAAGACGTTGTCCTGTTCGATTCTCAGCTAGAGCGTCTTCTGTTTGGAGGCATACGTGAATGGGGTGTGCCTTCGTTGAAGGTTGTGCATCAGGGCTGGTAACCCAGTACGTAAAAATCCACTACCAATCATTAGCGGACCGGAGTTCTGCTGTGGCAACCCCTAACCGGGAAAAGCTGAAAGACACAAACAAACTTTCATCTAATAAATCTCTTGGGAGAGGATAAGGTGCAGGTTCAGAGAAAGTTGTATGTGAGATACTAAAAGATGGAAAGACTTTAAGATGTTAGAGGAAGATGCAAGGGTGGTAAGTAGTTTGTTTGTTTGTTTATTTATTTATTTATTTTGCACTTGTTGACCTGGAAAGTCTGACTGGGTAAATAAAGTACCCTTTTTAGCCGAGGCCTGAAATGAAATGTTCTACAAAATATATAAAAAAAAGTTTAAATGCTATTGGGCCAGGTTAAAGATGAGAATTTTGCATGTGTGGTAGAAAACATAAGTGAAATTTGAGAAGGAAGGCTAATGGCTGAAGATACGTGATGCAGGTGTGAAGAAACAAGCAGGACATGCAGATCTGGAAAGGATGTAGATGGGTGCAGAGAATGCAGAGAAGTGTGGTAAAGAATGCTGGAATGTATATGTAAAATAAACAGAGTGGTTTGGGCAGGTATGTATGAAATGCAGGTGGAAGACTAAGACATGTACACAAGGGAGAAAAGGATAGGGTTAATGCATTAATATAGGTGCACATGGGAGAATAGGATAGGATTAATGCATTAAGACAAGGAGCCAAAGGAAAAGAGGCTAAAGCTAATGTATCAAGAGAGGAGGAAATGATAGAGTTAAATAATAAAGATTTACAAAAGGGAGGATAGCATAGGGTTAGTGTACATAACAGAGTTGAGAAGCTTAGGATAACCATGCCCTGGAAAGGGGAGGAGAAGAATCTGAGGAAAATATAAAAGGAAGTCATTTACAGTTGATAAGAAGGTGATTAGTAGAGTTAAAGAACGGAGGAATGTATACAAAGAAGAACAGAATTGTATGGTTCAGGACAAAAAAAGGCTAGGGTAAGGAGAAATTAAGGGAAAATGACTGGTGGTGGTTTAAATAACAAAACAGGTAGCTAAGGGTTGACCATGTGGAGCTTGTGACAAATGGGAGTTAAATTATTTAAGGATGAACAGAGTGGTATCATGGATAAGTTTGCTGAGAACTGGTATTGAATGAATGAGAGGGATATGTCTTTATCACAATACCATTGTATGTAGAATATTGTGTGTAAATACTACGGCAAATTAACAAAATTCTCCAGTCAAAAACACAGGTAGAGAAGTGAACACTAATATCTGCCCTTTTCAGTAATGGTTCAATTTTCATGAAATAGTGAATGTTCTATCTGTTAGGCCAATGAAGGTATAGTACTCGACACTGCCTCCATCTTCACACTACTGCTAAAAGATTCATAAGATGTCCTTCTATATTGCTGTTGCAGTATCCAAAACATAAGGGATTTGCCACCTAGGGCAGCCTGATGCTAGGCCAGTGTACAAAAGCCTGATGATCATTTATGCACCATACATCACATTTATGCTTCCCGCACAGAACGTAGGACATAATAGTGATGTAAGGATGCAATTATTCAGAATTACTTTGCTGCCAGTTAGAAATGCCATTATTGCTAGTTAGGATGAATGCCGTGTTGCTTTACTGAATACTTAGCCACCAGATAAGTGGTGCCCCACTGGGGTTGTTTTTTTTTTTTTTACTTTTCTTGATCTTGTATTTTATTTTGCTGCCTAGAGTTCATATCATCTAAGAAGGGAAATGTCAATGTGAAAGGCAGATTCCCCATAAGGATCATCACTAACAGAGTCTTTTTTTTGTTTGTGTGCTTTCCACGACCATACCTCTTGTAGTACCTGTAAGGCATTTGTGCCTAAGACACTCAGAAGCCGTTTGTCTTCCCTGGCCATTTATCTTGAAAACTAATGGCTTAAACAGTTACCCCTGGGTTCCACGGCAGAATCCCGAAATACTCCCACTAGATAAGAAGGCGGCCAAGAAATCTCAGCCAGATTTTTTAGCTGTACAGTCTCCACCGGACATCCCACTAGAAGCGGGTAATAGCTCTGTAGGTCATTTGGCGTCTACATTGGATTCCTCTGTGCGACCCTGTCACAGGCCGGCATGGATCCATCTTTTCGCATGTGCTTTGAGGCTTTGCAGGCATCTGCTCCAGACATCAAGGAGGAACCACAGTTGATTACCTTGGAGGGCCCTAGATGGATTCTGCAGATACTGGTCAGGGAGGAGGCTCTGGGTACTCTTATCAAATCTTGCCAAGGATCAGAACCTCAAGTATTTGTTGGGCTGGATGCTCCTTCCAAGAAAAGACAAAAACTGAACCATGAATGGCAAGAGTTTAGTCATGGCTTGTTTTCTGCCTTGATGGCCCTAAAGCCTTCTCAAGGGGTTTTGGTACCTGATCCTCCTTAGACCTCTACCCCTTCTAAATGGCTTAGGGAACTGGATTCCTCAGATGAGGATTCAGTGTTTTTGTCCTATTCTTCACAGATGCCTTCATCTTTGAATAATGGTTCTGATGAAGAGGAGTCTGTTAGCCCTGAGTCTCCTTTGAGGAACTGTCCTTTGGAGACATGATTAGTAGGATGATGGAATACTTTAAGTGGGGTTCTTCTCAAGTGTCTGATATTTAGAGAAGATATTATAAGTTGCTTCTGGCGGATACTCCTAAACCATCAGTAGTACTTCCCATGTTGGCTGCCTTGTTAGATACTTTTATTTCTCCGTCAAGTCTCCTGATTCTCAGCCTTCTGCTCCTAAGAAACCTGATAGGTTCTGTAAGGTCTCCAAGGATTGTCAATTTTTTATTTAAATGTCCTTCTGCTGATCCTGCTGTGTGTCAGGCTCTTCTGACAAACCTTCTAAACTTTTACCCTCTTCCAAAGTTTTGCCTTCTGATAAAGATAGTAGGGCAATGGACAGCATTGGTAAGAAAGTTTGCACTGCTTCAGCTTTGACCTTTAGGGCTGTTAATTACCCGACCCACATGACCAGGTATATTCTGGATTTGATTCCTCAGGCTTGTCAGGTTATTTCTGACCTACCTGATTCTAAAGACTAATCCTATGCCTTATCTATTTTAGGTTCTGCTTCTCAAGTGGCTTGCCACTCTATTAAGTGTAGCTATGATGCCTCTTCCTGGGCTGTGGCTTTTGGGTTTGTCACAAGGTGTTATTCTTAGCTTCAGAGAGGACACTAAGTCCAAGTTTTTGGATGCTCCTTTGGATAATCAACATATTTTTGGGACTGTTGCTGCTGACATGTTTAAGTCTCTTCAAGAGAAAGACAAAGCCTACAAGGACCTAAAACATACTTTTGTCTCTCCTCTCTCTAAGTTCCAGAGGAAGTATCCCTATAGATCTGCTTTTATTTGCAGGCAACTCCTCCAAGCTTCCAAAGGTAGGAAGGGGGGAGGTAGCCCCCCCCCCCCCACCTCTGCTAATGCTTCTCAGATTTCTGTGGCCCAGAAGTCTCCTTTATCTGCTAAGCCTGCTTCTCTTTGACAGTGCACCCCACCCTTCTTTTAGACCAGGTTCTTTTGTTCCTTCGGCTTTCCCTTTGTCTTTCAAATTGACTTCTCATCACTTCAGACTCTTGGGTATTTTTTCTATCATCCATCGGGGAATGGAATTGACCATCTCTCTTCTTCAAAGTCTGGGCTTACTAGCAACTTCTAAAAGTCCATCCACACTCCCTCTCAGGATCATGTGCATCTGTAGTGCAGGATTCAGACAGTGCCAATTTTGGCCTCTCTTCCACCTACAAAAGTTTGTCATTGACAGGCTTCATTCAGTCTCTTCTTCCTCTGACTGCCAAGCCAGCCAGGGAGTTTCTTCAGGCCATGTGATTCATGGCTTCTTCTATTCCAATGCTTCCTCTTGCCAGGCTGCATATGTGAAAGCTTCAGTGGTAACTCAAGTCAGTTTGATTGAAGCATTGTCACCCTCTGGATTTCAGTGTACCTCTCCTTCCCTGTCTGCTCAAGAGATTCGAGTGGTGGATTCTGCAATTCACTTTCAACCCAGTCTGGCCCTTCCAGCCTTCTTTCCCTTCTCAAGAACTGCTCACCAATGCCTCAGACATGGGGTGGGGGGCTTCCTTTGGTCACCTGAAAGTTCAGGGTCCCTGACCTCACCATCAGAAGTCAAACCACATCAACACTAAAGAGATGAGACTCTGACCTTGGCCTTTCAAGCTTTTCATCACATGTTCTCTCCAGGCCCCTTGAAGATGTACACAGAGAACACTACATTGATGTGGTATGTCAACAAGCAGGGAGGCACAAAATCTTACCTTCTCCACAGGATGCCTCTTCAGGCTTTCAAGGTGGCTCTCAATTATCAGTTAACTCTTCAGGCAGTATACATTCCTTCAGAGCATAATATAGTGGCACACTCATTGAGCAGATTCAAAACACAGGCTCACGAATGGATACTTCACAGAGATATGTTTCTGGACATTGTCCATCAGTGGGTATTCCTCAGGTAGAACTTTTTGCCTCCCCTCTGAACAAACAGCTTCCTCTCTTCTGCTCCAGAGTGCCATGCCAACTGGAGTGGAAGATGGATGCCCTTTCTTTTCTTGGAAGGGAATGTTTCTTTATGCTTTCCCTCCTCTTCCTCTACTTCCAAGAGTCAGCAGAAGATTCAGCTGGACTCCCCAAAAATCTTGCTAATGACTCCCTTTTGGCCAAGACAGTACCAAATTGCCTCTTTTAATGCATCTGGCCAGGGACAATCGCCACAATTTACTTCACTGGGTGGATCTCCTCACACAGGACAAGGGGTCTCTCATACACCCTCACTTGTCCGATCTTCAAATGACACTGTGGGTGATTGGGTTTTGATCTCCTTTATGTACCTGTTTTCTGTTTGTCAGCCATTTCTCGTCTTCCCTTGAATTCTCCTTTGACATTTTTGTTTTGAGGTCAAATCATTTCTTAAAGGCATCATGCATATTAGGCCTCCAAAGAAAGGTATTCCTTCTTCTCCTCTTTGGGACCTTAATTTAGTTTTGGAAGAACTGATTCAGGCTCCTTTTGAGTCTGCAGATTCTGCTTCTTTGCAACATTGACCCTGGAAGACTGTTTTGCTGCTGCTCTTACTTTTGCTTGGAAGGTTTTTGAGTTGCAGGCTATTATGGCCATTCTTCCGTTTTTATCTTACTTTTTTCACAGGGACAGGGTGTCCCTTTGTACTAATCCATCTTTTATGCCCAAGGTAGTAAATGAGTTGTCCTTGAATCAATCAGTACAACTCCTTTCCTTTTTCCCATTCTGCTCAGTCTACTAGTGAGAGGGTCCTGCATACCTTGAATTTGCAAAGACAGCTCAGGTACTATTTGGAAAAAACTAAGACCATTCATAGTCTGATCAGCTTTTTGTTTCCTTTCATCCCAGGACATTGGGTTTGGCTGTTTCTAAGCAAGCCATCCCCTCCTGGCTATCTAATGCTATTTTCTTTTGTTATTCTTTTCATGGCAAATTTCTGTCTACTTCTGTTAGAGCTCATTCCACTAGAGCTGTTGCCTCTTCTGGTGCCTTCTTCAAGGAGTTGGGCACCAATTCCATCATTAAAGCTGCTACTTGGTCTTCAGTGCATGACTTTACTAAGGATTATAAATCTGATATGGTTTCCAAGACCAGGGCAGGTTTATCTGAAACCATTTTGTGTGTGTTTGTTAAGGGCTCTTCTCAGACTGCTACCTCCCATTCTGCTTCATGAGATTTTTTTACTTTCCCTTATGCTTTGGACTGCAACAGTGATATAGAAGGACATAGTGCAGTTGTGTAAAATCTTACCATAATAATAAATGTCCCTCTCTTCAACATTTCTTGTTTGTTCTGGTTTTTGTTTTAGATTTCCTTCTTGCTGAGGGTTTCCCCTTTTTTCTTCTGCATTTCTTCCTTCTGGATGTGCATGGACTCCTTTGTCCTATGGAGACTGTTCTCTTTGGGGCAATTCAAGTCTGGATAGTTGTATCTGTACATCCCTCTTATGCCCTACGTTCTGTGTGGGGAGCATAAATGTGACATACAGCGCATACAAGATCATTAGGCTTTTGTATAAAGGCCAAGCATTAGTCTGCCCTGGGCAGGAGATTGCTTATGTTTTGGGTACTGCAACAATAAAGAGAAGGAAATCTATTGTTATACAACTGCACTTTCTCTTCCTTACGTAATTCTACATTTGCTGAAATCACTCTATTCTATCATGTTTATACCTTTTTTATCTTATCCCCCTTATCCCATTTTTATTTCCCCTTTCTCCAGCAATGAAGACCTCCCTCCACTCCATTTTATCCAGCTTTCCACAGCATTCCCTAGGATGCCCATTTTCCTGTCAACAAGGCCCTGTGGTCCCTCTCATCCATCTTACTGTCTAATCCAGTGCTGTCCATCCATCTTACTGTCTAGTCCAGTGCTGTTCTCCCTAGTGTCTTTTCACTCCTTATCCTTATCCACTGACATACATTAAATACTACAACATGCTCTGCCAATTCTACAATGAGCCATCTACTCACCTCCTTATGGCCCCTCAATTTCTTTTATTATTATAAGCACCTCCCCCATTCATATGCATCTATCACATACCTCATGCATATTGCTTTCTTCTCACTTCCTAGGAGAATAAAAAGCATTGGAGAAACCAGCAAGTACATAACAATGATGATTCTAGTCAATTTTCCCATATGTCCCTGCCACCTGCTTATTAATACTTCAGCGTTCTCCTTAACTTCAGCGCATCATTCCCCACCCATGTAATCCCAAGTATATTGACCCTGGCTTCTCCTCCATCACTGCCGCACAAATAATTGCTCTCTCTTTTTCTCCCTGTGTAGGTCTTATCAATTGTATTTTGTTTTATTATCTTATTTCCTGCAAGTATCTTTTAAATTATTTAAGGACTTGTTCCAGCACTGCTTCTAAATCTTCTGCTGTAAGTATACAATTATCTGCAAATAGTCTGAAATGTGCTTTTATCTTATCCTTTCTCCTCTCCTTACTTCAAACATTGCTTATCGTTGTCAGTGTTAACATAACTAAGTAGTAGCAGGTGGGTATGTGAGGATATGAGGTATTGCCAGCTATATCAGGAGAAGTAAGGCAGTGGATATGAAAAAAAATGTCAGCACAGCTAGCTGGACTTTTTAAAGAATTATATGTCATTCGTATATCTAACTGATTTGTATAGATGCTTGCATTGAAAAATGTATTTGTAAAGGTGTTTGTGTTAAAAAAGTACCAACAGTGTGCCCTGCTGGACAGAAAATAAATATAGATTTATTATTGTAACTGTTTAAATGTATATGTTTTAACATTCGATACTGGAAGAGAAAAGGTTAATCTCAAACTTTGAAAATAGTTTGAAATTCAATTACCTGGCTTAGGCCGTAAAGATTATATCTTACAGTTCTCAATGCAGCCACAGACAAAAAGTCTGTACTAGGAAGCTTCCTGTATTGTCATTGGGGTGAACTAATTACTACTCTGGAAGGCTGGAGGTTTGAAATTGTTTTATGACTTCCAGGAGCTGCAACAGATCTTAGCAAGGCTGTGTGTGTGTGTGTGTGTGTGTGTGTGTGTGTGTGTGTGTGTGTGTGTGTGTGTGCGTGTGTGTGTGTGTGTGTGTGTTATTGACACGTGCACAAAATCCTGATAGCTTCTTGCCAAGGGGGATGCAAGGGAACCAGAAGTCAGAGGACCAGACATATGTGATGTCATTCTGTAATCTATCACTAAAAATAACGTTTAATACTAGGTGAGACTGAAGTCTCAGAGCACTGACTTTTTGTAAGCTGTCAAAGAAGGATCTCTCAGCTACATCATCCTGTCTTGCTTTAGTAAATAACCAGGGAATAATAATGCTTTAGATAAGTCAGGAAAGTATAGTGAGATTAGTTAAGTATTATTTGTCTGTAACTATGTGAACCTGTCCACTTGTGTTATTTTTAATATTTTCTGTGACTGAAACTCTGGTATTTACTGTAAATAGATATTTAGTATTTTCATGTTCTTTTCTTATTTTTGTATTAAATATATTTAAACTTTTCATCGTGGCTGGTCTTTTAGAGAATATTTTCATCTCTGAGATTACTTATATATATTTGGTGACAGCTCTGGCCGCTCCTGAAAGCCTTGCTGTTGGCCAAACTACCATTTGTATTAATACTAATTTCACTCAGTATAATTAGGTACCCTTGTAACAGCCGTAGGATAGCTGCCTTTGGAGTGTCTGGTGGAGGTGTATCTACCTTATAGTCTTGGCAGAAGGGGGCAAAGCTAGTAAATCTGTGCCAGTCTTTCTAAGGTGAGTGTGTGTGTGTGTGTGTGTGTGTGTGTGTGTGTGTGTGTGTGTGTGTGTGTGTGCGCGCGCGCGCGCAAAAAACAAATCTCAAAGAGTGTGTGTGTCAGCTACTTGGAGCAGGGACACAATGCACTAGTTTCAAAGACAGCTGTGCCAGTGGGGAATTCCATTGGGGATCTAGAGAGAGGGGGCCTAGCCCCTGGACTAACTGTGTGCTTTTAAGAGAAACTGTGGTTGATGCAGACAGCTGTATCTAGGAATACTGAGTATATCCATTTTTGATCCAAATAAATGTCCCTCTCCAGTGCCAGTGGTAAGGATTCGGGCTCCTTGATTACTGGCACAGTGCGGGGATGCCATAGGGTGTAATCCATCTAAATGCATTTCATTTGAGAAAAGATGAGCTACACCCATCCACCATTAATAACAACTAATAAAGCAAGTTGTATTAGCATATTAACTTTGCGGCCCTTTTTCGAGCTACTGACCATCATCGTCAATCTTTTAAGACAAATATCATATTTTTAAGAAGCTTAGAACTAAATTAGTAAGTGAAAAGAACAACTGATGTGTAACTTCAAATATTTCCCAAAGAGTGACTTTTTCACTTACTAGAAACAGTCTAATGTATACTACCCCTTCAAAAATACACACTGAACTTTGTAAATCCAGGATCTATGCCTATCCAAGTAAACATTTTCAAGTTACTGGCGTGCAGTTTGCTGTGTGGCCTTTTAGTACTTGGATAATAAATGCCATCATAATATATACTAATAATAAATGGTGATGTTTCAGTTTGAAAAATCCACAAACCAGCACATTGGTTTTGAAAATGAAAATCTACAATATTATTTCTGGTAAGCAATTGTCATTATTACAGGACTGACAGCAATTACTGCAATCTGTAATGACAAAAAAGAAAACTGGTTTTAAGTATTACAAAGCCCTTAGAAAAAACTAAGATAAACTGGTACCCTTGCCACCAAAACAGTAATAAATGTGACTTGCAATTTAACCTGTTCCCCTTTGTATTAGTAAGGAGTCTGGTGCCCCCTTAACCCCAGTTTTGCCTAGTTTAATACGTGGAAGGATGCCAGTTAAGAGGAGTCCCATCCTCCTTACTACCAGAATGAATGGCAAATAATTATGACCTTTTTTGCTGCCCAAGATGCTAGCTGGGCACTTGTACTTGAAACTTGTATAACCAACTGATTCAGATTACTCAGAGCAATCCACTGTCAACTAAAAGTTAAGTGCCGTTAACAGTGCTTCCGTTATCTGTAAGTATAATATTAATGACTGACGGAATCCATGGTCCATTCCTTTTGTACTTCCATGTCCTCTTACATCTCCTCTTCATCAGCTCTTTCATGGTTGTCTTTTTTTAAACCTAAACCATCCTCCCCAGGTTTTAGCATATTAGCACTGCTTCTGATATCATAAAAAAACATTTTCACACCAGTTACAAAGCAAAGCCATCAAGTGTCTTACACTACCTACTGCTTTTTTCTGTCACTAAATACCATAATGTAATACTTGACTGCTACAGGTTGTTAGTCTTTCTATAACTCTTTATGTGTATGGCAGTGTTGGATATCAATCAAGGATTACAATGTTTTCTGTTCTAAAATCAGTCAGTGAGGAAGTTTAAAACTGTAGATACATCTTATGCTGCTTCACCTTCCTTTTTCCAATTTGACTGCTCCCAAGAAATTTTATTTTTATAAAATGACCTATATCAATGCACATATAGTACCGCTACTTGGAATCTATGCTTTGGTTTAGTCAGCAAAGTGACTTAAGTACCTAAGCGCTTCTGAATAGCCATCTTAGTTCCAGCTAGCTGTTCAGCAATATTCTAGATTGATAAATGCTCATTTATTAATGGACTCCGGTACTGCTTACCTTGTTCTACAGCATACAAGAGCTGAACATTTGCTCTTTCTGTAACTGTCTTAACAACTAAAGCATTTTCCTGTAGTCACACTAACTGTAACTATTTAAACAGGATTTCTTAAATGCAGTCAGCTACCCTAAGACACTCACCTCTGTAACTTTACTCTTCCTATGACTGCTTTATAACATGCAGTTTCCATTTGGCAAATTAACTTCCCTTAATTGTTTTACATTTTAGCTTCTCCCAAATCAGCATCATGTCCTGTCTTTCCTCATCTGAGACTTACGTTTCTCTCTGCGGCTGCCCACTACAATCCCCACTTCTCTGTTCTACTCTCTCTGATGTTGACAATGTGATAGAGCTGGGCATCATAATTAACCACAAAATTTCATTTAAATGAACATACCTTTAATATAAAGGCAAAAGCAAGTGACTGATAACACTTCTCATTAAGGAATCAAGGGACATTAAGATTCTACCAAATTTATTTATGTTTATTATATATCGCTGCTTCTTGACTACAACACCATTTTCCGTGTATTCACTCTGATGGATATAAATTCTTTTGAAATAGTTCAACAAAAATATTTAAAAAATGCCACCTATGTGAAATATTCTATACTAAGTCATGCTTTCCTTTTTAAGAAATTCAGGACACTGTATAGAAAAGGCTATTTTATGTCTTGAATTATCAGCTCCTTCTAAAAGTACATGATCACAAGGCCAGCTGCATGCAGTTCCCTTTAATAAAACTGTTACCAGAGACAGATATGCTGCACAACTTATTCCAAGATTTGGAATAAATTGCTGTATTTTCTTGGACATACAAGAACATTAATTTTGCGTACGTGTATTTAGATATTTGGATTGTATAACCAAATACTTTTGCAATAAAAAAAGTCAGTGTTTCTAAATAGCCTTTGGACTTGAGCAAAGTTTGGGTAAATTATGAAACCATATCTCTGATACTGAACTCTTAGCAAGAGGTTCTCCCATTCAGTTCTCGGCTGGAGTGCGAGGAGTGCCTTCTGTGTGGAGTCTGCATGTCCTTCCCGCGGTTGGGTGGCATTTGAAAGACATGCGTAAATGGGCGTGCCTTTGTTGAAGGTTGGACGTTGAGCTGGCACTTCAGCATTCGTGAAAATCTACTGCCAATCATTAGCGGACCATAGTTCCGCTGTGGCGACCCCTAACCGGGAAAAGCCGAAAGACAAACAAGTCATCCATGAGGTGTGTGCTTCTTTTTACTTACTATCTGCTCTTAACATCCTCTCTGCTAGTCCTGATTATTTTTACATTCAGACATGGCACCTGTATTTGGACATCATCCATTTCTCTTATCCCATACAACCAATAACAATACACACTCACCTCTCATTTCCAAATTTTTTTCTTTAAACTCAGATTGCCTTGTCCCGACTAATATTTACATTCACCTAAACACCAATCTAACATTGTCTTCTAATACTTGCCTTCTAGTTATTTAATCTGTTCTTTCTTCAAATTGTTCACACTGCAAACTCTTGACTTCTATTCCACTATCCTATTTGGCCTATCACCCCTCACAAACAAATGCTTAAAATTGCTTGGAAATATTACTTCCTACTCTTTACAGCCCATGTCTCAGCAAATATATCGCACTCAGAGGACCTCAAACCAATTTGTTTACCACTCCCATGCACATTAATAGTGTTGGTGACAAAGCATTTAAGTGTGGTTACAGCCAAACAATTAAATCTTGTTCCCCCAGAAATCAGAAATATATAATATTACTCAGTATTAAAATACAAACCAAAATAATTCCATAGTTCCTCTATACTTTCAAACTGGCTCAAATTAGTTCTGGTTTGTGTATGCACAACCTTCCTTTTCAAACCCTCACTCTAACCCGCCCCCCCCTCTATTTTCCCCTTATTTTCCTAAATTCTCTTCTCAGCTAATCCACATCTCAATCTATTCCAAACTCTGCATCTCCCTACATCCTAAGCACCACCTCCTCTAGCTAAAACACCACATACTTACGCCGAATCACTGTTCAAACATATTTTGAATGTATGTCAGATTACATTTTATCTCACTGTGGAAATTTCTCACGTATGAATGTACTACTGAAGAACCTCGTATAAACTCTTTAGCAATGAGCTAGGTTACTTGTAAATAATTTTATATATTCTTTCTTAAGACTTGAACAATTTATTTGTAATATTATAAACTCTTTGCATGAAATGAAAATGTAATTTGTATGTAATTTTGTGCTAAGAAAGCTACATAATTTCTATATAAATCTGTGTGGCATACATCCAGGTTATGGATGAAAAGGGTCCATTCCACCTAACCAGTTAACAAACATAAATAAATAAATTATTATTCTAACCAGGGCTTTACTGAACTAACTAATGTTATGATAATGTTTTTTTCACAATGAACTTATGAATTTTTAATGTTGTTAAATGTTAAAATGTGACTTTATGAAACAGCAGCATGTTATACAGAAGCCAATACATTTTTTAATGTTATTAGTAATACTTACTTTTTACTCTACATCTACCTTTTAAAAAAATGGTGAACCACTGAATAAGCAGAACTGGGTACGAAACATACTAAAACCGAAAAAAAAAAAAATCCTAAAGGACCAATCTGCTGGAGGAAAAAAATCACAGGAAAACAAAAGTTCCATAAGTAAAGTGAACAAAAGTGCTAAATTACTTTGGTTTCCTGTGATTTTTCCTGCAATAGATTGGTCCTTTGGGTTTTTTTTTTTTTGGTTTTAGTACCTTTTAAAAGAAATCTTTGGCCCGGCAGAACACTGGTGGTAGAAAGTTTAGTAATTTCCAGTGCCCCGCTTACACACAGCAACAATGTTTGCAATACCAAAATAGTGCTTTTGTTCAATGTTCCCAGGAAGTTTCAAAAGTAGACAAGTTTCAATAAACAATAAAAGCAAAAGGTCTGAATATCTTTAACTGGGTAAAAAAAAATATCCTGGACTTCAGAAATATTACAGTGTAACAAAGCACGCTGGTGATGCTGCGGTAGCGTTATCGCCTCACAGTAAGACGCTGTCCGGTTCGATTCTCAGCTAGAGCGTCTTCTGCGTGGAAACATGCGTGAATGGGAGTACCTTCGTTGAAGGTTGCGTGACAGGGCTGGCAACTCGGTGGTAAAAATCAACTGCAAATCATTAGTGGACCGGAGTTCCGCTGTGGCGACCCCTAACCGGGAAAAGCCAAAAGACACAACAACAACAATGATCTCAAAGAATACGTTCTGAGAATGTCAACAATAAGCAAAATGATGACAAAAAAATCAATGTGACAATGATAAGGCAAGGCACCTTAGTATACAAAATGGTGACCACTACATCAATTCTGAAACCTATGATTAGGACCCTGCAAACTCTCAGCCTACATCCCAAAGCCCTGCTCTGGTTTAATTCCTATCTCAATGACAGGCAACAGGCAGTCCTCTGGCAGAATAAGCTCTCAAATCTACTACCCAACACTATTGGAGTTCCACAAGCCTCCATATTAGGACAACTACTGTTTTCCATCTTTATTAATGATCTCCCTGCTATCATACCAAACATCAGCTGCATCCAATATGCAGACGACTCCACTCTGATCTGCTCAGCCACATCTCCAGATGATCTAAAGAAGTATACCCAGTCTACATTCACTGTTATAGAAAACTGGCTATCCAAACGTCGCCTACTACTTAATCCCAAAAAAAACAAAATGCTCATATTCCTACCAACCCAAAGGCCTATACCCTTCTCTTTCACCATACAAGCAAAAGACGGGACAGTCATTTCCCCTGACCCCAATACTAAACTACTGGGTGTCAGTATAGACAATAATTTAAAATTTGACCTCCATGTAAGCCAGACAATCAAAACCCTCAATAAAAAACTTGGTTCACTCTACAGAGTTAAATCCTTCCTCATCCCCACAGCTAAAATAGCCATTGCTCGCTCGCACCTACTTTCAACACTCCTATATGCCTCCCCCCTTCTAGCAAATATAAGTAAAACTGAACTGAATAGACTCACAACCTGCTATAATCACATCGCCAGGTTTGCTACGGGCTCCCCTTTCAGAACCCACCACTGCATCAACCTCAAACAGCTTGGATGGTTGGAATTTTCCAATCTTGTCAAGTATAACCTGCTGATATTGGCTAATAAAATCCTATATAACCCAAATAATACTCCGGCCCTTAGAAATCATATCCTCTCACATAATAACACAAGACTGCTCCGCTCATCCAACAAGCTACAAATACAAACAACTAGAATTAACAATGCTGCTGGCATGGCCCTATTTGCAAATTCTGTAAGCAGAAAGTACAGTTTTGTACCTACCATAAATGTAGATGTCCGATAGGTATGCATCTGCAGTCCTAACATATGGGTTGTCCTGCCTCAGGCAGCCCTTCGGTCGGCCGGATTCCAAAGTCTGGGTCTGGCCTCGGCTGATGTCGCACTTCACCCGACGTCATAGCTGCTGTTTATTGGGTATAAAGGCATCAGCCGACGCCATTTTCCTCAGTGTTTCTTGCCCCAGATGCCAGGTGCCCTCTAGGAAGGCTAAATTTGGATAAATGCAAGTAATTCCAAACAGTAGAGAGCAAACAATATAAAAATATATATATATATATACATATATACAAACAAATACACCATAATAGATTCCCCCAGCTAGCTAAAAGAGGGGTAAATACCCTGGGAATACCACAGAGGGGAAGGAGGGTGGGTAATCCTGACTGCAGATGCATACCTATCGGACATCTACATTTATGGTAGGTACAAAACTGTACTATGTCCTTCAAGGATGCATCTGCAGTCCTAACATATGGGTAGAATACCATAGCCAAACTGGGGGAGGAGGCACTAAGATAAAGATGGTGTAGTTAAGATCCCTTGCAAAACAGCAGTTGCAAACCCTGCTCGGGATCTAGAATATAAGGGAAGATTATAATGCTTGGCAAATGTATGCACGGAGCTCCAAGTAGCAGCTTCTAAAATGTCTTTGGTAGCCACTCCTCGTAGGAAAGCTGTAGTGGTGGCTGTAGCTCTTGTGGAATGAGGTCTGATATTTTCAGGAGTTGTCTTTCCATGAAAAGAGTAGCAAAATCAAATGCAATTTCCTATCCATTTTGAGATTGTCTGTTTTGAAATTGCTTTTCCTTGCATTCCTGTTGCATATGCTACCAGAAGCTGGTCAGTTTTTCTGCTGGTCCTAGTTATGTCCAGATAGTAGCGTAATTGTCTGTGCACATCCAAGGTATGTAGCAGTCTTTCCCCCCTGTTCTGTGGGTTGGGGAAGAATGTAGGTAAATGAATCTCTTGGTTTAATGATACTCTGGAGACCACTTTTGGCATAAAGGTAGGGTTAGTTCTCAGAGAGACTCTGTCCTGATGAAAGATAAGGAAGGGTTGTACTGCCATTAATGCCTGTAACTCAGATACCCTTCTTGCTGAAGTGATTGCTAGTAGGAAAGCAGTTTTCCAAGACAAGAACTGTAATTCTGCTGTTGCTGCTGGTTCAAAAGGAGGAAGTGTTAACTTTTCCAGCACAAAGTTGAGATCCCATGTAGGTAAAGGCGGTTTTCTTGGAGGTTTTACATTTTTGATTCCTCTCAAGAACTGCCTGAGTAGAGGATGAGAGAAGACAGGAGGATCCATGTTGTATTCTGCTGAAATTGCTGATGCATGAATCTTAATGGAGGAGTAAGACAGGCCATTGTGGAACAGTTCTGCTAAATATTCCAGGATGTGTGCTATGTTTGCCAATGAGACATTTTCTCCCTTTGCTGCACTCCAAATGAGGTATCTTTTCCACTTGGCTGAATAAGTCTTCCTTGTGGAAGGTCTGCGTGCCTCCAGGATAATGTCCTTAACCCTCTGGGATAAACCTGGGTTATTTTGTTTTATGCAATATTCCAAGCAGCTAGCTGCAGTGTTTTCAAGTTTGGGTGTAGGATCTTGTAGTTGTCCTGTGTTAGAAGTAAGGGACATAGAGGTAGAGGCCATGCGTATGTCCGAGACATGCTTCTCAGTAGCGGGTACCAATGTTGCCTCGGCAAATCTGGAGCTATCAGGATTACCCTTGGCTGATCCTCTCTGATCTTCAGTAGAACTTTGTACATCAAGGGAAGAGGTGGAAATGCATATGCTGTCAGGTTTTTCCAGCTGAAGGAAAGGGAGTCCATGCTCCAAGCAAGTGGGTGGTATGCTCTTGTGCAGAATTTCTTCAATTGGTGGTTGTGTGGGGAGGCGAACAGGTCTATCTCTGGTAGTCCCCATTTCTTTGTTATGGCTTTGAAGATATCTGGATGCAGCATCCATTCGTGAGCATCCGTGGTAGTTCTGCTTAAGGTGTCTGCTAGATAATTTTCTTTTCCTGGTACAAATCTGGCCTGAAGTTGAATGTTGAGATTCAGGGCCACATTCCACAGGTCCATTGCCATCCGGCATAGAGGATATGAATGTGTACCTCCCTGTTTGTTGATGTACCACATGACTGTGGTATTGTCAGTCCTTATCAGCAGATGACCCTGTTGAAGGAGTGGTCTGAATGCCTGGATCGCATGTTTCACTGCCAGCATCTCCTTTAGATTTATGTGTAGATTCAGCTGGTCTTGGGTCCATAGGCCTTGAATACACTTGTCCACCATGTGTGCCCCCCATCCTAGGTCTGAGGCGTCCATGGTGATGGTCTGGCTTGGATGAGGTTTGTGGAAAGGCAAGCCTCTGTTCCACTGACAGGCCTGAGCCCACCACAGGAATTCTTGCTTCAGGCATGGAATTATTGGAATCTGGGCTTCTAGACTGTGCTTGTGTTGAGACCATACATTCCTTAGGTACCATTGTAGCTTCCTCATATGCAGCCTGGCATGTGGAACCAATATTATGCATGATGCCATGTAGCCCAGGGCTTGCAGGATTTTCCTTGCAGTAAGCCGAGTTTGTGTTGTTAATTTCATGAAGTAGGCTGGTAGTTGCTTTTGTTTTTCTTCTGTGAGAAAAGCCATCTGAGTTGATGTATCCAGTTCTGCACCCAAGAATGTTATCCTTTGGGATGGTACTAGTCTTGACTTTTGCATGTTGACTGTGTATCCCAAGGCTTGCAAAAGTTGTATGACATTTTCCAAATCTTTTGTTAATTTTGCCTTGTTGTCCGCTTGTATTAGGCAGTCGTCCAGGTATGGGTAAATTTGAATTCCCTGAAGCCTGCAATGAGCAATTACTGATGCCAAGCATTTCGTGAATACTCTGGGTGCAGTAGATAAGCCAAAAGGCAATGCTGAGAATTGATAATGCTCTGATCCTGCAAGAAATCTGAGGTGTCTTCTGCAATCTGGTCGTATAGGGACGTGCAGGTATGCCTCCTTAAGATCTAGAGTCACCAGCCAAGACTCCTTGCCCAGCATGGGAAGAAGCTGCTGGAGGGTCAGCATTTTGAATTTTGGAACAATGAGGTATGTGTTCAGTGCGGACAAGTCGAGAATAGGTCTCCATTGATTTTCTTTTCTTGGTACAAGGAAAAGCCTGGAGTAAAATCCTTGGCCTTGTTCCATAGGTGGTACCTCTTCTATAGCTCTCATCCTTAGTAAGTTGTTGACTTGTCTTAGAGCGTCTGTTTTTTGGCTTGGTGGTAGGTTTGGCATTCCTCTCTTTTTTGGTAGAGTGTGGAAATGAAACCTGTAGCCCTTGTCTATTGTTTGTAAAGTCCATTTGTCTCCTGTAATGTAATGCCAGTTGTCAGAGAATAAGGCTAACTTTCCGCCCAAGGGTGCTTCCAGTTGTTCCCTGGTAGGCGGTACTAGAGCCAAGTCATTGTGTCTGCCCTGTGGAAGTGGTTGTAGTTGAATCTGTGGCAGTATTTCTCTGGTTGGTAGGTTGCCACTGACGTCCCCTGTAGGCACCCCTAGATTGACCTCTGCCTCTGGGGCGTCTATTTCTGCCTCTCTGCGCTCTGGAATTGTCTGGAAAGGACCAATTCTTCGAAGGCCAATTTCGGCTAAACCTCGGAGGTTGGACCTGTAAGAAATCCTTGACTGTTTGGACAGATTTTGCTTTTTCTTCCACCTTCTTTAAAACCTCCTGTGCAGGGGAGCCAAACAAACTTTGTTTCTCCATGGGAGCATCTAGGAGTTTTGACTTAACATGGTCTGGTAAGGATTGTTCTTTTAACCAGGCATGCCTTCGAATCACGGTTCCAGTCATAGCTGATCTAAAGGAAGCCTCCAGTGCATCATAGCCACATTTTAAGAAATGGTTACTGACCTGCTGAGAGTTATGCACCAAATCCTGAAGGGACTTGTGATCTAAAGGTTCAGGAGAAGACAATTTTTTGTTTATCTGGTCTAACAAAAATTCCTGGTACTGAATCATGTGAAATTGACAGTTCAAGGCCCCGGCCGAAAGAGTAGCAGAAGTATAAACCTTTTTACCCCATCTCTCTAATGCTCTAGATTCCCTTTCAGAGGGAAGAGGGTTTTTGGCAGAGGCAGCTGCCACACTCTTAGGGCCCTGTGAAATGGTTTCAGGGTCTGCAACAGGAGCCTTATACAAATGGTAATGTGTGTCCGGGACCCAGTAATATCTGTCTGGCTTGGCAGGGGCCGGAGGAAGAGAATCAGGGGCAGTACAGGCATCATTATATGCATCATCAACCACTGTTAGTACTGGCGGGATGGCTAAAGGCCTATGCTGTGGTAAGTGTAAAAAGTCCTAAGCCTTTTCCTTGAATCTGAAAAATCCTGGCCCTGCCATTGGAAGTGTTCCCTCATAGCATGCAAAGTTTCCCCGAAGGAAAATTCTTCAGGAGGAGAAGCAGAATGAATGGAGTCTTCTGCATCAGAATCCTCATAAGGAGAATATGGGCCTTCATGAGGGTCTGAAATGTCTGAGTCATCCGAGGAATAATCTGTAGAGACAGGTTCCGGGGGTTCAGTCCTAGGCCTCTTGTCTGGAGGGGGCTGAGAGGCCCTGTCTGGGTGAGGTTGGGATCCCCTGATCAAAGAAATGAGATCCTCAGCCAGGCTGAGCATTTGTGAACTAGAGGTAGGCCTATGTGAAGTAGTTTTAGCAGGTAAGGCCTTAGAAGATTTAGCTGCTTTAGCCCTGGCAAAAGCCTTGATAGACATAGAAGCAGGGGGTCTAGCAGCCCCACGTGCAGGGGTAGATATGTCTAAAGGAATAGTGTCTGACAAATCCTGGGTGCCTGCTTCTGTAGCAGTAAATTCAGTAGCAGATTCAGCCATGCTCTGTGAGGCCTCGGCTATCGGAGGCATGCTTTCGGCCGAAGGAAGAACCGGGGGCTCGGTTTCAGCCGAAACCGAGACACTCGCGGTTGGCCTAACCGTGGTTTCAGCCGAAACCGCGGGCCGCGAGTGTCGGTCCTTTTCCTTGCGCTTTTTAGCTAATTGAGTAGTCGGAGTCTCCGACGGCATTTTGTATGCGAAAGCGGGACCAAAAAACTCCTCTGCAAACTCCGACCGACGTCTAAGTGTCCGTCGGTTGAAGGAAGCACAGGCTAGACAAGCTGATACGTCGTGGTCTGGGCCTAAGCAAGGAAGGCAGTAAGAGTGGAAATCCTTATGAGGTATTTGTTTCCCACAAGTTAAACAATTATTAACTTTGTCTGACATCGGCTGAGGCAAGAAAGAGTCCCCAACGGGGTACTTAGCTTTTTAGAAGTCTTCGGTAGTAGAAATCTCTGGATCTGATCGACCGGCACTTGCGAACAGCTTCTGCTTTGGGCACCGCGCGGCAAGAAAGACTGAGGAAAATGGCGTCGGCTGATGCCTTTATACCCAATAAACAGCAGCTATGACGTCGGGTGAAGTGCGGCATCAGCCGAGGCCAGACCCAGACTTTGGAATCCGGCCGACCGAAGGGCTGCCTGAGGCAGGACAACCCATATGTTAGGACTGCAGATGCATCCTTGAAGGACATCTTGGCACAAACTTCCAGGTGCCATTACCATGCTCTCCTCCCCAGACCAATTTAAAGCCTCAATTAAACAACATCTGGCATTAAAATGGATATGCCACTGTTACAAGCCTGGCTAAATCAACATCATGTATGTAATTTACTTATCTAATAGATACTGTTATCTTCTACTAACTTCAGAGAGGGAAATTTATACAGCCTGCTGTCTGTATGTACTTTTATCTGTATTCCTCTTTTTCAACTACATTTATATCAACATTGTACATATCATATATAACCATGTTTTTTATTCTCAACTGCTTTCATTCTTGTATTATGTTTGGAGCTTATCTCCCTGGGCCTCCGCTGAAAATGGACTCTGATTCCAGTCGGACTAACCCGGTCAACAAATGTAAAATAAAATAAAATAAATAAATAAATAAAAATGTACAGATACTTATAGCACAAATAGAAAATGTACAAGAAATCTGACCACCGTTGCCATATTCCGACAAGTTATTCTTACAAAACACTTGTGAGGTCTTTAAAGAACACTCAAAATGACTGAGCATGAAATCAAAATCAAACATACTAAGGATGACTAAGTCTGAAAAGCCTAATATGACTGTAATACTTTCTTAATCCTAGAAATGCTGCAAAAGGTATATAAAATATGGAAGGATGTACACTTTAGGCAACAATACTGCACTTCCTTTTCGTATCTGAAGAAATTCTGAAAGAAAAACTGATCCATGTTCGTTAAATTTGGTCTCTATGGTAAACTAAGGTAACCTGACAAAATGAAAAGACTCTGAGAAGTATTTTTAATATCACTAACCCTTCTCTTGGTCAGTGACATTACAATTTTCTTCACAACCCTTGAGAACCCTATGTCCAGGTTCCTTTGATTTCAAAATTGGTCTTTCTGAGCTACAAAGTTTATGATATTTTTGGTAGTGTGCAGTGAGTTCATGATTTAGGTTTAGTGGAAATGAAATTATTCACTTTGTTTGTTTGATATAATTTATATAATTTATAGAAGTAATGACATTCCTTAATTCCTTAACATACAGTGTAGCTAAAGTGGTAGGCAGTTGTTTATAAAAGGTATAATTAAGTTACTTCCTAATTTCAGAAGATGAATCCTAGCATCTCTTTCATGGGTGCCACTACCAGACACTTATTATATACAGTGGATATAAAAAGTGTACACACCCCTGTTAAAATGCCAGGTTTTACTGATATAAAAAAAATGAGACCACAATAAATAATTTCAAAACTTTTCCCACCTTTAATGTGACCTATAACCTGTACAATTCCATTAAAAAAACAAATCTATTAGGGGAAAATATAAAAAATAAAAAAACCTACAATAAACTGGTTGTATAAATGTGCAGACCCTTAAACTAATACTTTGTTGAAGCACCTTTTAATTTAATTACAGCATTCAGTCTTTTTGGGTACACACCTACCATCAATTAAAGAGACTCTGATTAACCTCAAATAAAGTTCAGCTGTAATAATAGGATTTTCCTGACATTTACTCAGTTACCTGCTACAGCAAAAGGTATGGTTCACAGAGAGCTTACAAAGCATCAAATGGATCTCATTGTTGAAAGGTATCATCAGGAGAAGGGTACAAAAAAATCCACAGTATTAGATATACCATGGAACACAGTGAAGACAGTCATCAAAAAGTGGAGAAAATATGGGACAACACTGACATTGCAAAGAACTGGACGTCCCTCCAAAACTGATGAAAAGACAAGATGAAAACTGGTCAGGGAGCCTGCCAAAAGACCTACAGCAACACTGAAGGAGCTGCAGGAATTTCTGGCATGTACTGGTTGCGTACTACATGTGACAACAATCACCTGTATTCTCCATATGTCTGGCCTATGGGGTAGGGTTGCAAGACGGAAGCCTTTTCATACACAGAAAAACATCCAGACCCGGCTAAAATTTGCAAAACAATACATCAAGTCTCCCAAAAGTATGTGGGAAAATGTGTTAGTCTGATGAGACCAAGGTTGAACTTTATGGCCACAATTCCAAAAGGTACGTTTGCTACAAAAACAACACTTCACATCACCAAAAGAACACCTTCCCCACGGTGAAGCATGATGGTGGCAGTATCATGCTTTGGGGTTGATTTTCTTCAGCTGGAACTGGGGTTTTAGTCAAGCTAGAAGGAATTAAGAACAGTCCCAAATACCAGTCACTTTTGGCCCAAAACCTTCAGGCATCTGCTAGAAAGCTGAAGATGAAAAGGAATTTCACCTTTCAACCTGACAATGACCCCAAGCATACATCCAAATCAACAAAAGAATAGCTTCACCAAAAGAAAATTAAAGTTTTGGAATGGTCCAGCCAGAGCTCAGATCTAAATCCAACAGAAAATCTGTGGGGTGACCTGAAGAGGGCTATGCACAAGAGATACCATCGCAATCTGACAGATTTGGAGCTCTTTTGCAAGGAAGAGTGGGCAAATATTGCCAAGTCAAGATTTGCCATGCTGATAGACCCCTACCCAAGAAGACTGAATGTGCTGTAATTAAATCAAAAGGTGCTTCAACAAAGTATCAGTTTAAGGGTGTGCACACTTGTGCAACAAGCTTATTGTACATTTTTTTTTTATTTTTCCCCTAACAGATTTGTTTGTTTTTCAATTGAACTGTACAGGTTATAGGTCACATTAAAGGTGGGAAAACTTTTGAAATGATTTATTGTGTCTCATTTTTTATATCTTAAAAACCTGGCATTTTAAAAGGGGTGTGTACACTTTTTATATCCACTGTAGTGATGGCAAACTAAAATCTAAAGAACTAACCCTGATGAGGAGAAGAACATATGTCTTCCAGATGCCCTCATTGATCAAAACATATACTAATAATGCAGAAAATTATTACTGTGTTGATTATCATAACCCAGTTGTTAATATGTTCTAGAAATAAATTTATGAAATTAATCTCAAAAGCAAATGGCATGAATCTGTTTTAAGAACATATTAACAAATGTTTATGAGAAGCTGCTCCAGCGGCATACAGGGATATAGCCCTGACATTAACCCAGATCACCTGGGTTTGTTTAGTTGCTAAGGTGACTGATGGAGCAGCAGGAAGACATGACAATGCCCATGCAGTGTGTGTGTGTGTGTGTGTGGGGGGGGGGGGTGGGAGTGTGGTTCTGTGAGCATTCATTGTGATGATTCCTGGAAGAAGCTGGGGACATCATGATGAAGGGGCATGGTCCAAAGTGGGGAAAGGGTGGTGGACATGGCTATGCTGCACAGAAGTGGTGCACACCGCACATCCCCATTGCAAGCCTGCCCCTTGAATACAACCATGGATGCCACATGGGAAGGAAGGAGTAACAGGGGTAAGCCATTTAAAAGTAAAATACTCCCCTGGCTGAATGGAGGTGGACAGATCCCCAGGGTATCCATATGATCTGCAGCAGCACTAGCTACACTGGTAAGTCTGGGGATGCAATGAGAAGCTGGTAGACCTGGAGATGAATGTAGGTCACTAGGAAAAAGGTCTGTAGGATGACACAGGAACAGAAAGTGCTCAAAAAAGTTTTGATCAGAGACCTGTTTGACACTTTGACTGCCATATTTCCATTGTCTGTCTAGCAGTGCAAAGTGTGATACAGATGCCTAAGCTGTTTGCAGGTTCCACTGCAGTTCGATGGTACTGCTGTCTATCTGGCAGTGTGTCATCAGTTCACTGCTATAACAAGCTTGTACATATGAATCTTACTATAAGGAGGATATTTTTTCTAAACTTCTTTGGGTAATAGCGTGTTCCATGTATTACATCATTATTATGATCCTCTGTGATACCACTGATGACAGGAGCACATCTGACTAAGAAATACACTATTAAGGATAATAGCAGACAGTGGTCTGACACCAGTCATATCTGAAGTATTGCCACTGATAGGCAGGAGGACAAAGCATTCAACAGGCAGCTTTTTAGGGAGCTGCTGCCTGAAACATCTGTGAATGACAGCTATGTTAGCATGTATCATTCTGACACCATTACTGCCTAAAGCAACAACTAAGATTATGCAGAACATCACCTGTATAATATCTGTATTGCTCCTTCATAATCACACACCAGACTGACATCCTTCAGATATATGCTAGTTTCAAGGATGAGGGGGCTAACATATGCCTGACAGTTGTCAAAAGATAAAGTATGGTACTCAATTCCAATCTGGGAAAATAAGGAAAGAAAAAAGGGGTAATAGGGAGGATGCTAAAACTACAACAGTGGTCTTTCATAGGTGGTGCAGAACTGTATTAAATGTTATATCGCGGAGTGTTGAGCCGATTGCTCATATTGCTGTTATTAAGGGAACCGGACTCTCCCTGTTTCTGAGTCTAGAAACAGAACTGTGAGAGAGAGAAGGGGAAGGAAATAACAGTACCTGCAGATGAAGAACATTTGAAAACTCAATCGTAGGGAGCCCAGAAGCTTTATTTAACTAGTTCCAATTGGATTGTGATGGCAGACACTTGTGCTTGCTTCGGAGAGGATCTTGCTTCTTCATCTACTTGGTAAATAGTAGATAAACATTAGGAAGCCGTCACTATGCCGATCTGGATCTGTGGAGCCTTATCACTTTAAGAGACTCCTAGGTTCATGGGAAATGAAAGGGTCAAAGTTCCTTCGGGTAGTAAGCAACATGGCGGCCGGCTAGGAGTTCAATAGTGTTCCCAAGGAAGCCACGAGGGAGCTGGGCCAAAGATCGGCCTTTCAGGACATTGTGGTGACTTCATAGCAGCATATTACCAAGGTGAGTTAGTGGTCTATTTGAACACTTGCAGTTATGGGAAATTAACTTACACAACTTTACTATGTTCCTCATTAGATCACTGCTGCATTACCAATAACTATATTGGTCAATTGCCATATTGCCATACCATAGGAGGAATGGATGAATGGGTGCATGAAGAAAGTCCATAGTCCAGAAAAGTCTGTAGTATAACTTTTACCAAAACCTTCTCTAACTCTATAGACTAAGTTCAGTTTGTAGTGCCTAGTAAATGTGTGTACAAAAGGCAAAGTAGCTGCCTCTAGGATAGAGCTAGAGTCCACCATTTCCCAAAAAGCATCAGATGTCACAGTCCTGGTACAGTGAGCTTTGACTTTCTTATATGGTGGCTTACACCATAAGAATGTCTGTGAGAGCCATCGGGAAATGGTTTGGTTAGATACTGACTGTGCTTTCTTTCTCCATTCAATGGAAAACAAAAAAGTGTGTTAGATTTCCTAAAATCTTTAGTCCTGTTTAAGTAAAATCTCAACTGTCTATAGTCATTGAAAGTTTGCAGGATTCTTTCTCCACCAGTTTTGGATTAAGGATAGAACACAGGGAGATGAAGGGTCTGATATGAAGTACAGTCAGAGACAAACTTTGGCATAAAGGAAGAGTGGGATCCACTTCTCACCATGTACTTGTGGAAAACCAGAAAAGGTTGTGTAGATACTAAGATCTGAAATTCAGTCTTGCTAATTCACAGCAATAAGCAAAAACAGTCTTTCAAGTGAGAAATTTCAAAGAAAAACTGGCTGTAGGTTCAAAAGAAAGTGAGTTTACATCTCTAATACAAAATTAAGATTGCAAAGAGGTGCCATCTGTTTTCCAGGTAGTCAAAAAAGAAGATATGTACTCACCATAACGTTCCATGTGAGTTGTTCTATCTCACCTTCATTTATCACTAATGGGTTTGGAGCCGATCCCTCGGCTCCGACACGGCTGTTGGCAAGCTCGAGGTTTACCAAAAGCTCGAGACCTAGCCCCTTATCCCATGATGCATTGCCTGGAATACCTCAGATCTTGTTTGCTGTGTGTACTACTTTTGTCAGATAATAATTATTCCAACAAAAAATAAAAGGAATGCATAACCAGGATGAAGCTAGATTCCAGGTCAACTGTCATCCAGGTAGGGGATGGAGGGAGGGACGTGAGAATGAAGGCGAGATAGAATAACTCACATGGAATGTTATGGTGAGTACATAACTTCTTTATGAGAAGTTGTTCAATCTCGCTGTTCATTCATCACTGATGGGTAGCGTCCCAAGCATCCCAAATCTTGGGTGGCTCACGGAAGTACATTTCTCAGGACCGTCGACCAGAAAGAGGCCCTGTTCCTGGAGGTCTTATCCACTTTGTAATGAGTGATGAAGGTATGAGGTTTAGACCAAGTGGCTGCTGCACAAATACTATCTAAAGGCACTTTGGCTTGAAAAGCAGCAGATGTAGATACTGCTCTGGTAGAACGAGCTTTAATCTTTTGAGGCAAAGGCATATTGGCAGCTGAATAAACAAAGGCAATACAATCCGATAACCATTTAGATAGAGTTGTTTTAGCCACTGGCCTACCTTTTCTGGTTTCTGAAAAGGATAAAAAGAGTTGGTCTGATTTTCTAATATCTTTAGTTCTGTGCAGATAAAATATGAGCTGTCTGTGAACATCATGTTTGTGTAGCATATAATCCATTTTGTTAGAATGGTTGGGAAAGAAGACTGGTAACTCAATGACTTGATTAATATTAGTTTCGGAACAAACTTTAGGCAAAAAGGAAGGATTTGTTCTGAGTGATATTCTGTCAGGGTGAAAAATCAAATAAGGTGGTCTGATAGATAAGGCTTGAAGCTCTGACACTCTACGGGCAGATGTAATGGCCACTAGAAACAGAGTTTTCCACAATAAGAACTTCATTTCACAGGATGATGCTGGTTCAAATGGAGGAAGAATAATCTGGGACAATACTAAGTTCAGATTCCACGGTGCATAAGGAACTTTCACTGGGGGTCTGATGTGGAAAGTCCCTTTGAGAAAGGCTCTAGACAGCTTATGGGTCATAATGTTAAATCCGTCTATTCCTAGGTGAAAGTTAGCAATGGCAGCCATTTGAACTCATACTGTAGCTGCTGCTGAACCTTTGTTGAAAATCATGGTAAGGAATTCTAAGATGCAGGACATGGGTGCTTTATAAGGGTCAATGTTCTGTTTGGAGGCCCATAAAGAAAACCTTTTCCATTTGCTGAGGTATAATCTTCTGGTGGAAGGCTTTTGGGAAGACAACAAGATGTGTCTTATCTCCTGAGAAATATTATCAAGCCTGGCTATGAGGGGAACTGGAGCAGCCAAGCTGTGAGCTGCAGAGACTGTAGAGGCAGATGGAGGTTCCCCGACAGATGTGTCAGCGGATCTGGAACCGGGTCCAGAATCCATGGTTTCTCCACTAGGTGCTGAAGTAGGAATGGGAGCCAAATCTGTCAAGGCCAATGAGGGGCTATCAGAATCATAGCCCTCCTTGGCGACAAAGCTTTCTGTAGAACCTTTGAAATCAGAGGGATTGGTGGAAATGCATAGAGAAGACCCAGGGGCCAATCATGTACAAGTGAATCCCTTGGGAACTCCCCCGGAGGGGGGATCAGGGCAAAATAGCTTCTGCATTTGGTGTTTAGGTGACTGGCAAAAAGATCACAGCAAAGCTGGCCCATTTCTGGAAAATCCTGTCCGCTATCTCTTGTTTGAGGGACCACTCGTGAGGCAATAATATTGTCCTACTCAGTTTGTCTGCTATCACACTGGATCTTCCCAGGATGTGCATTGCCAACAGAAAACACTGGGAGGATACAGCCCACTGCCAAACTCTGAGGGCTTTTCGGCATAAGGGGTAAGATCTGGTCCCACCTTGTTTGTTCAAATACCAGACCACTGACGTGTTGTCTGTCTGAATTGCAATGGTCCCGTGAGGAAGAGAGTCTTGGAAGTACTGCAATGCCAAAAGTACTGCTCTCATCTCCAGGATGTTGATATGCAAATGTAACTGCTGTTCCGTCCATGTGCCTTGGCAGTCCTCTCCTGATAATGCCCCCCCCCCACCCTCTCAGGGAGGGATCTGTGGTCACAGTGGCTATTGAAGGTGGAAATACAAATGGGCGACCTACAGTTACATGAGGAGATGTCAACCACCACTGAAGGTCTTTCTTGCATGAGTTTGTGATCAATATTGTGTGACTCATGGGATGCTCTTGGTAAGACCAGTGAAAAGTAACCATTGAAGTATTCTCATATGCATTCTTGCTAGAGGAATGGCTATGATTGCAGCAGCCATCAGACCCAAAATTATTAACACTTCTGATGCTGGTGCTTTTGTCTTTGATACTAGAGAGCTGATTTGCTGATGCAGCAGAGCGATTCTTTCTAATGGTAGCCTTAAAGTGATGGTTGAGGTGTCTAACTCTGCTCCTATAAAGTTTATATGCTGCGATGGTGATAAGGCAGACTTTTCGAAGTTGATGGTAATGTCCAACTGATTGCAGAGAGTCAGAGCGTGGTCTCTTGACTGAACTAGTTGATGCCTGGTGGTGGCGGAAAGGAGCCAATCATCTAAATATAGAAACACCTGGAATCCATGATGCCTCAGGTGAGCCATTACCATTGCCATGCATTTGGTGAACATTCTGGGGACTGAAGTGAGACCGAAGGGCAGGGTTCGAAATTGAAAATGACTGGCTCCCAGCTGGAAACGCAGGTGCTCTCTGGATGCCCTGTCCATTTTTATGTGGTAATAAGCATCCTTGAGATCTATTGAGCACATCCAATTGTCTTTCCCTAAAAATGGAAGAATAGACTGAAGCGTGACCATCCAGAACTTCTCCTTCTTTACAAATTTGTTGAGTCTGCTGAGGTCCAATATTGGTCTCCAGTCTCCTGTTTTCTTTGGTACTACAAAGAACCTTGAGTAAGTTCCGGATCCTGTTTGATCTGCTGGGACAGGCTGGATGACTCTTTTTTCTAGCAACTTTTGGACCTCTGAAGTTGCTTGTTCCCTGTAATGGGGTGGTATGTCCAGGATTTTCCTTAGGGTTTTTGGGAAGGAGGTGAATGGTATGATATATCCTCTGGAAATTATTCTCTGAACCTATTTGTCGTTGGAGATTTTTAGCCAGGCATAGGGATACAGGGATAAGCGACCCCTGACTGCCTCCAGAGTAGAACAGTCGGGCTTCCCTTCAGGGACGCTGGTAAGGTTGACCAGAGAATTGATCTCTGTCACCTTAATGCTGTGGGCCCCCTCTGCCGCGGGAGCGGCATCTTCCGTTATTACTCCCTCCTCTGCCTCTAAAGGGGGTATCACCATGGGTGTCTGGAAAGGCTGTGTGAGATTTTTGGAACCACATCTTGCCTCCCTTAGTGCCTTTGGGATAAGGCCTCGTAGGGGTGACAAAACAGACTCCGACGGCAGACAGAGTCTTCCCGTCTTGCTCACTCCTGGTGAAAGTTTCCTTCACTTTAGGCTTGAAGAGAATGGTGCCATCGAATGGGGCATTGATGAAAGAAGACTTGTGGGGTTCCACGAAGGAACATAGGCGCATCCAGGACTGTCTACGTAAGGCGATTCCTGAACCTGCAGCCCTACTCGAACCCTCGGTTGCATACGAAATAAGCCTCATGGATGAGTTTACTATGGAGTTAAGGGTAGCAAGCTGGATGGTCACTTTGTCGGTAACTCCTGTAGCTACAGAACCCTGGAGAGTATCTCCTAACTCCTTGAGGAGATCTCTCTGTAGTCTAGTAAAGTGGGTCAGGTAGTTCAGTGATCACAATGAAAATGTCGCTGAACTGAAGATGCATTTCCTGTATCAGTCCATAACCCTAGAATCTCTGTTAGGGGGATGGACTGATGAAGTCTCAGATAATTCCTTCTTGGTGGCTGCTGCCAGCACCATGGCATCAACAGGCACTCCTTTAGTCAGAAACTGCTTATCCGTGGGGGCATAGATTAATTTATTAGGCCTCCCGGAAACAGGCTCCGTCGCGTCCGGTGACTCCCACACCCTAGGAGAGATCAGCTGCATGAGCTCATTGTAGGGCGGAGACACCCAAGACGTGGAAGGTTGAGACCCGAAAGCCTTCAGTAGTACTGACTCATCCTCAGTAGGGCTTTTGGACTGCCAATCACCCCTCTGCCTAAGGATTTCAAGTATCTCCGCAAAGGAGATATCCTCAGAGGGGGATCGTGGGGACCCATTTGACTCATCTAAGTCAGTGTCTGATGTCAGAGACTCCTGTGGGGAGTCTAAGTGTCTCCTCTTACACACCCGCTTCCTGGGAACCTCTTCAGTGGGGATTTCTGGAGAGGTCTCAGGAGAGCAAGGAACACCCTGTGGGGTTACCTGAGGCTCAGGGTCTCGATGCTGGGCTGGGATGACAGTTACAGAAGCAGACCCAGGAGCTATAGGGGAAGAAGAGGCTAATCCTGAAGTTGACATTGTCATTGGGGAAAAACTCTCCTCTTGGTTCCGATAGCCTCACGACTCTGACACGACGGAACCAAAGTCCCCAAAGAAACTGCCAGCTCCCACTGCACCGAGGCCGCGGGCTCCGAACCTGAGGTACGAGCCAAGCTCACCTGAGCCGAGGCCCCGGGAGGGACAGTCAGCATCGATAAGTCAGTGCAATTGCCCCCCGGAGCCGACTGGAGAGCGTGGGTTCCTAGACTCCACGATTGGCACGATGAAGTCCGAGCAGATGGAGCCGATAGCACAGAAGCAGGCCTCAGCTCCACAGGCTCTACAAGAATCAGGTGTGCCCCCTCTAGCTCCGATGAACTGGTGTGGCTTGGACGAGGAGTAGAAAAGTCCATAACAGTGGTCTTCGGTTCCGATGCAACAGTCGGAGCCGACAACAATTTGGGAAGTCCTGCAGCCTTTATCAGCTTCTGCACCAGTCGATCCATGACAGAAAGGCTGACAGAAGACCTAGAAGATTTTACAGAAGGCAAAGATTGAAGAAGGGGAGAAGCAGGAGTCTCGGATACCGGCTCCAGGGACATAGGCCGGCTCCGAACAATGGAAACAGTCGACTCCGAAGGCACTGGAGCCAATGTTCCAGCAGATTCTCCCAATTTTGCAGTCTTATGCTTTGATGACTTAGAACTAGAAGCCAAAGAAGATTTTGAAAACATAGGGGCCTGACCAGCCCCATCCTGGCTAGACAAAACCTCATCAAAGGAATGTTTGAGCAGGCCCCTGTCTATTAATTTTCTTTTTCTCTCGAGCAAAACCCTCGGAGGAAAAGCATGACATATGCTACATGACTCCTGAAGATGATGTGAGCCCAAACAATATACACATTGCATATGTCCATCGGTGATGGACATTTTTTGTCCACAATCTGGACTTTTTTTGAAGCCTGATTTAGGCCGTTTGTCCTTGGCCTGTGACATCCTAAAGTAAACTAAAAAAATCTTTTAAAGAGGTTGTTACTGCACAACTAAACTAAAGACAACTGCTGTTAACAATAGAGTTAGTTGTTAAATCACAACTATGCCTTGACAAGTAGGCCTAAGGGGCACTTAACTAGGAAAAAACTAAACTTTCCTAATATAAAAGATAAGACAGGAACAAGGGGTAAACCGCAAATAACAATAAATAAAAATTAGTTATTTGAAAGAAAGAATTTAACTTGCGTAAATCCTATTTTTCTCCAATAAAGGAATCAAGCTCTGGAAACACACGAGATCTGTGCCGCGGCAAACTAGATCTGGGGTATTCCAGGCAGTGCATCATGGGATAAGGGTCTAGGTCTCGTGCTTTTGGTAAACCTCGAGCTTGCTAACGGCCAGGAATATTACTTTAGAAGGCTAAAATTAATAATGAAAACACCACTGACATCTAGGAACAAAGTTCAAGCTATAAACCAATTTGCTATTTCTGTCCTAACTTAGTTTTGGAGTGATTGACTAGCTTCAAAAGGTGTGGGTCAGTTAGAGAGGAAAACAAGAAGGATGCTTCATGCTCATCAAATGATTTATAAAAAACAGTGTATAGCATGACTATATATTCCCCATTTTTAAGGGCATATGTGCCTCCTGAAAATTGATTACATGTATAGATCTGCATTCATGGGATTGTATACATTTCTACTGACTTCACAAGACCCAAATGTAGTGAACGTTTTGAAACATAAGGAGAATACATCTAAGATGACTTTAGCAGCAGCATGTCGGTGTAAAGTGGGAATGGAAATCAAACCAGAAGTAAATAAAAACCAGGCAGCAACTGAACATGCCAAAAACAAAATAAATAATATAAGGTGAAGGATCAGATGAAAAGGCAAGAAAAGTGGAAAATGCATAAATACAGTTGCAAGTACAGAAAATTCCTGGAAAAACCTCATGTTGATTAGGATCAAAAAGACAAATGATTAAAGAGAGGTGAATTTAAACCAAAAGGTTAATATTAGCAGCCCAAGATACTGGACTACATATACATTGGTTTACAAAGTCCATTGAACATGTGGGAGAAACAGACAAATGTAGGCTGTGTAAAACAAAATTAGAAACAGTCACACATCTTGTTGTTGGTTGTGATACATTAATGGCAGAAGAACTGTATGCTGAAAGGCATAATAACGTGGCAAGATGGTTCCACTGGGGACTGTACAAACAATATAATGTTAAAGTAGCTGAAAAACAGTGGAAACATGAGCCACAAAGCACTATAGAAAATTAAGTTTGTATCACATGGGATCACCCATTACCAACAGTTCAAAAAATAGATGTGAGAAAACCAGATATAGTAGTCCATGAAAAGAAGACAAAAGTAGCATTGATCACTGAAATTGCTACACTCAGTGACTACAGTGTCTTACGTACAGAGAGACACAAATGCATAAAATACCACAATTTGCAGGTAGAAATGAAGGACTGTGGAAAAAGGATACCCTGCCAGTTCCAATGGTAGCAATGGGTCTTATGAAAAAGAATTTACAATCGTACTTAGATATGTTACCGATACATGCAACTCCATATGAATTGCAGAAGGAGTCATTACTGGGCACACTGCGGGTGCTGCAAAGAGCACTTCTGGCAAACATCAAAGACTGAAACAATACTAATTTCATAAACTTGAGTCATACTTTGACTTACAAATGGGGTCCATTCCCGTCATGGTATTAGAAACTCAAAAGACATGAAAGACAGAGAAATTAAAAAAGAACATCCAAATCCTTGAGAAATAAAATGCATCTCTTTCCTGGCCTTCAGTGAGGTGCCCTGGATCACAACTGGCTTAGTTGTCTGGTGAGATAGGAGGTAAACATATCTAATTTAAGAGTGCCCCACAGGTGGACAATCTCCTGGAAGAACTCTGGGTGCAACATTCACACTTGAGGGTCTATCCTAAATCTACTTAAAGTGTCTGCTACTGAGTTCTGCTCTGATGTAAGATATGTATCCTAAAGATGAGATTCTTCTGAATTGCAAGTTCCTAGCCAACTGTGGCTAGTCTACACAAGTGGTATGACTTTGTTCTCACTTTCTTGCTTCTATACCACATTACTGTGTTGTTGTCTGTTATCACCAATAGGGAAACAAAACTGATTTACAGCTATGACAGTTTTTATTAGAGCCATCATCACATTCAGATTTATACACTTCTTCCTAAAATGATGTTCCCATATGCCCTGAGACTTGATGCTTTGAGAGATTGCCACACCATGCAAAGTCTGAAGCATCTGATATGAAATCAAGTAGCAGGAAGAGGAAAAGAAAATGGTAACCTGGATTTATCAAGAACTGATTGGACCTTCTTAGGAGCCATTTCCTGATGAAAATGAGCACTGAAGTTTGAAAGGGAAGGGAAGAGGATGAAGATACTGGACTCAGACTGACATGAGTTAACTTGTGATCTGGCAAATGATACCATTAGGATGGGCAAAGCCATGCAACCTAGAACTGTGAGGAACTCTCTTACTCTGGATATGTTTGCATAGGCTACATTCAAGAAGTGAAGTTGGGAAGAATGAACTTTGTCTGGAGGAATGTAAGCAGTGGACAGACAGGTACCTAGGAGGCACCCTAGAAACTCTAACTTATGAGAGGGGGTTTTAAGCAAGATGTCTTCAGATTTACATTGAAACCCAGACTGTTGCAAAGATGAAAAATTAATTGAAAAGCTGCAGGGGCATTTTGGATAGATGGAATTCACATGAGGCAATCATCCAAATAGGGAAAATGTGGATACACTTAAGTCTGCAAAAGGCTATGACTTGGGCTACATACTTTTGAAAACTCTTGGAGCATGGAAAAGCAGTAATTCAAAGATGTAAACTGAAAGTGCAGTCCCAAAATGAGTCTCAAGTAAAGTCTGTGCTTTTTGTGAATTGGGATGAGCAGGTAGGTATCTTTTGAGGTCTAGTGTAACTAGAAAATCCTTGGAAAACGGAAAAAAGAAAATAGTTTGTAAAGTTAGCATCTTGAATTTTGGGACAAAAAAGGTGAGTAACTTTGAAAGGTCCAAAACAAAAGTGATCTCCATGTATTTATCCTTATGTTGACTGAGTTAGTCCCACAAGACTAGTGGCCTCTCTTCAGAGAACCAAATATATTATTTATACTACTAATGAAAATTTGACCATGGCATCAAGAAACAACTTATTTTTTTGATAGGTGGAGTGGGATCTTTTACATCCTCCTGAGATACCACCAACTCAAACAGATAATGTCTCATCTGAAGGATGGCACACTCAGCAGTGTAGCATCCCCTAATGCTGCATTACTGTGACAGCACTCTAATCTCCTGGAGTGGGAACAGAACCCACACTCTTCTGGTCTTCCAGCAACAAAGGCGAGCATGCCATCTGTTGAACCACTGACCCTGCACTGCTAATGTGCTTTGCTTTTTGGGAGCTAGGAACATTCTTAAAATAAAGACTTTGTCTCTTTGGGATGGAGTAACTGGTTCCATCATGTCCTGGGATAGCAGGTCTGACAGGATTTAAAGACACAGATGACTTTTTTTGGGGGGGTGGGTCCCAGATTGAGATAAATGGGTTGCCCACTACAGTCTGTAAAAATTCTAGATTATTTGTATAATCCAGGCTTCTGTAGTGATTTGTTTCCAGTAATGAAGGCAATGAGAGAGAGCCCCTGTAATTTGGAAAGGATGACTGGAGTAAAGAGGGGAGGGGGAGGAAAAGAAGCACAGGTAATCATTGAGATTTCTGTTGAAAGGAGGGTCCTTAACATCGGTCTCCTTTTCCTTATGAATCTCCCTAACATGTTTTCTTGTATTGCTGTTTGGGGGATTTGCTGGAAGGATTTAAAAGGTTTTCAGAACATAGATCAAAGGAAGAAGGATCATTCCTCTAGTATTTAGGAATATGGGACAAAAAGTTGTTTGACCCCTTGCTTTAACTTTTCCTTTCTTCCGGTTTCTTTAATATTTCAGCTGAAGAATTACCAAACAAATGGTCCCCATCAAGAGGAGCATTCACTAGATGAGCGTTAACACAATCAAGGAAATTGTCCTGCATGTAGTTATACTTATATAGCCCTATACACAGCATCCACTGCACCATAAGCACAGAATACTTAGCGACCTCTGAGGCAAAGTTCAACATTTTTAAAATGCCAGATTCAGTGTCAGAATTTGGTGAAGAAATTAAGGTTTGATGAAGAATAGTAAAATACATGGTAGATCCTTTGATATATACTCCTTGTAATTGGCTGCTACAAATTTGAAAGTGGAAGATGTAGAAAGATGTAGAAAATGTTTTTTTTCCAAATCTATCAAATGAACATCCGTCTTTTTCATTTAGTACAGGGTTAAGTGCAGAAAAAGCCTTTGAAGATCTACCTTCATCAACTGAAATGATAGCAGTGTCTGTTATTGGGTTTTTATAAAAGAATTAATGGGTGTCAGGCACCCTATAAAATTTGTCAGGATTCCTTTAGTTGGCGAGGGGGGTACAAATCTGGGGAAACAGAAGCAGAAATAAAGGTATCTTCTAAGGCCCATAAAATGGTAGGGTGGGTACTGCCTTTCACGACTCCATACTTAATAACTTATACTATCTCTTTTGAGATTCTGATACCTCATTATCCTCTCCCTCATTATCCTCTCATTGGAAATATTCTTTTGTCTTAGAAATTCTATTCCCAATTGATGGTGGTGGTTCTGAAATAAAGAAACAGTTTTAGACTCACGAGGAGTATGAATGGTGGACAGCTGTGAGATATAGTCCAGATCATCAACTTCTGATTAATAAAGATATTCTTTTCTGGATCTCTTCCTCTTAACTGGCATATAAGTTGGAAGAGAAGGCTGGAAAGACTGGACTGTCCTAAACATTCCCTGTGCAAAATTACACCAGTCTTGTTTAGAAACATTTTGCATAGAGATGATGGAACAAGGAGACAGATATTTTGTCTTTGGAGTACTGTTTTTAGGGGCGCCCAGCCTTAAAGTTTTAGGAGTAAAATTTAAAGACTGGACTGCCATAAGAGATATGACAATGTCCTCCCTCACCAAAACTTTGTGAATATTTTCCTCACCTTCAGCAATAATAATTATAGGTTCTTAATTCTCTGCAGCAGCCCGACATATGGTTTGACAAGATGTGCTTAAATACTTGGCCTTTGTGTTCTCAGGAGAGAGTTATTCCAGAAGGGCCAAAAGAACCAGACTGATGGTCCAAGTGCTGTGAAAGCACTTCAGTGGAGATGTAAGACCCAGACTACAGAAAGGAAGGGTCAGCCATTGTTTCTTCATAACCCTCCTTGACAATCGTCTTATTCTTATGAGGGTCTGCATAAGCCAACATATGGTAATAAAATTCTGATTTTTGGCACGCTGTTACATCCCTCTTATACCAGTATGTACTCTCATGCTACATGTGGATTTACAGTGGGTAAGGAAGGGGTCCAGAGCTTTGTAGACTACTTGGATGCCCAATCCCTGGCAGGATATGTCCCATATAGTTACAGCTGTTGCAACAGTGATCTAACAAAGAATATGTTATATGACAGCTGTGCTCTGATGGCAGAATGTGAGATTTGCTCTATGTAGACCTGTAAAAATGGAACTGGTGAGAAGAAGAACATATGCCTGTTGGTTGTGATAGTTCATGACTTTATCACCATTATGACCTATAATGGTGCTACCACTGATTAGTTTGCAGTGTCACAGACATACACACCACAGCCTCATAACAATGTGTAATGTTTGTAAAGCAGGAACAGCACAGTTTTAACATTTTTTTTTCTTACTTTTTGTTTGTAGCATGTAGTGTGTTGGTATGATTCTGACTGATGGTATGACAGGACCATGGCCCATTCTGACAATGACATTGTCATCAGTGATGGCCCTCTTACAATTAATTCCCCTACAGTTCTCCAGTGTTCTGAAGACATTTTGATTACTGACAATTTCACTGATGAGGGCACGTCAACTCTCAGAGTTCTGCCTAATCACTTTGATGGCTCCAGGTTCATAGCCATAACAGATTACTATGTTAACAGCTTAAGAGCCCTTACCAGCCTAACCAACATAACCCGATGTTACCCAATATATGACACATAGGGGCAAAAGGACTGCATTGATTTGTGCCTATGCATTGAGTATCTTACAGATTACCCCCATCCATAAGGTACACAGACACTACCGCAGGTGTGAATTTACGATTCCCTATCCACTGATCAAAATTGCATTTAAAGAGGGCCAGGGAAGGGCTCTGCCTAACGTTAATAGGAAGCCTGTTCCAAAGAAGGGGCAATCTCTGATAAACATATCTGTCTCTCTAGCATGTTTTGTTTGAGTCACTAAGTTCAGATTCCTAGGTCGGGTGACCCTTGTGCTGTTTGATGCTTGACTTGCAGATGTGTAGCAGCTATCTCTGCATCCAGCTTGGTGAGGTAATAGCCTCACAGCACAACAATCTTTTATGAAACAAATGGCCAGAAACAAAGAACCTAATGTATGCTGTCTTGCTCTGTGATAATCACATATAGTGCTAGAGCTCCATTTAAACTTATGGTTATACTTCAGTAAGGCGCACAGTACCTGTCTTAGAACTACACTACTCCTCAACTGTTGCATGCAGTACTCTGTCACCATTCTAACCTGAATATGGGGCAGTATTCCAAGTGGTCATCTACCAAGAGTAGCGCTACATGAATATACAAATCTCAGACTGTCAGCATATATACGAAGATGCAAAGGAGTTGCTGTAAACACACATCCCCTATCGCAAAACAGTAACACGCTTAATGCATAAGAGGTATGGAGAGAGCTACTATGCTGTTAAGGGGCTTTACTCGTATACATATGTGAGAGATGCAGCTACACAGCCAAACTGGAGGCAAAGCTCTCTCAACCCACGACTGGATCAACCAGTCACAAGGAGAAGGGCAACACTAGCACCACATTACCAGACTCACATAGACCAGCCATAGCTGCACCAGAAAACAACTCTTAGAAACACTCAAAAACATACTCAGAGGCTCTAAATAAGAACCTGCCTAAACAACAGAGACCTCCTAAGCATACACCCAAGCAACCCCCACCCCACAACAGAAACCAGGTAACACATACGTCACAACGTCAGTGTGCCAAGCAAAAACAGCCCCTAAGGCTAAATAACACACCTAACACACTAGTAATCAGTGATTGTACCATCAGGCACACAGACGTCCCACTCACTAGACTGAACAAGGAGAAGGTTACCGTAAGCTGCCTGTTGGGTGCCAGAATCCGTCACATAACACATGCACTCAGGTCACTCCACAACAAGTACAAATATGACTCTGTCATTGTACATGTTGGCGTAAATGACCTGAGACGTACCTCCCTGGACTACATGAAAAGAGACATGGAGGAGCTCTCTGACCATGTAGCCCAGGCTGGTATGACTCTGACTCTGAGTAGCATCCTGCCCTCACCCAAAATTATGCCAGCATACGAAGAAAAAATGATCAGTTTCAACAATTGGTTAAACTACTGGTGTCATTCACAGGGAATCCAGTACTTGTCAGCCTGGGACGACATGCTTGACAAGCCACGTTGCTTCGCCAGAGACGGCTTGCACCTGTCGCCCCTGGTCTTTCGAATACTGGCCAAGACTCTTGCCGCCCCAATACTGCCTTTTTTAGGCAAGGCTCAAAAGACAAACCCGCCTCCATAAACAACAATAATAAACAAAAACTGAGGGTAATGCTGCTCAACGCCAGAAGTCTAAACCTCAAAATGCACGCACTCAAGGCTCTCCTTAGTATGGAAGAAATCGACGTATGTGCAGTGACAGAAACCTGGTTCAAGGCTCCAGAGAGCACCACAGCACTACCAGGCTATAACTCCTACCATACCTTTAGGTCCCAAAACCAGGACCGGAACACAAAAGGAGGGGGTGTGTCCATATTCATCAAGAACACCCACACCTCCAGGTTAGTAGCACAGCACGCGGAATCTGAGACCATCCAAGTGCAATTGACAGTGGATAAATTGACTGTTCAATTTACAGCTTTCTACAGATCTCCCACCTTGTCTCAGGACCCTCACGCAGCATTCCTGAGAAAATTAGAAAGTATGAAGATTCTACCCAACACCATGCTACTGGGTGACTTCAACTATCCAAACATTGACTGGGAAAACTACTCAAGCTCAAACGCCCTAGCCCAATGCTTCCTTGAATTTATAAACTCAAACACCCTTGAACAGCTGGTCACCACTCCCACAAGAGGTGACAACATACTGGACCTGGTCATCACCAACATGGGGAACCTATGTTCCACACCTGAGGTAAACTCGTCATTGGTAAGATCAGATCACAAACTAATCACACTGGACATCTACATCCCGACCCCCTCAGTGAAGGAAATCAAGGTAAAAAACTTCTCTAAAGCCAACTTCACACTCCTCAAGACCGAGGTGGGAAGTTTCAAAGCTCCCAATCAAATGAAAAATGATGACCCATCGGCAGAATCCTTTACAAGTGCATTCTATGAACACCTTCAAGAATGCCTGGACCGAGCCATCCCAAGTAAAACCAAGACCAATTCCTCAAAAAAGAGGAAGCCAGTCTGGTGGACCCCGGCCATAAATAAACTTTACAACAGAAGGAGGAAACTTCTGCAAGATAGAACAAAATCCTAAATAAGAAGGCATCTCCGATTAACATCAGTAAAAAAACTGCGCTCCCTCATTAAATCATCCAAGGCCAACTTCGAAAGAAAAATAGCCAATGACTCTAAGGATAACCACAAGGCCTTCTTTAACTATGTCAAGAGTCTAGGGGAAAACTCTCAGATATGCTCCAAGCTACTGCATAATGGCCATAAATACACTGAACCAACCGACATTGCCAACATCCTGGCTGACAAGTTCATTGCAAACTTCACCCCCCCCTCCACCAAAGGGGCTAGCACCCATCCCAGAAGAATGTGGCGCTCCAGATATCTCAGACACACAAGTAAAGACAGCCCTTGCAAAGGCCAAAAACACAGCATCAATGGGACCAGATGCTATCCCACGTTGTGTCTTACACAAGTTTCAAAATGAACTAACCCCCCATCTCAAATCACTATTCAAACTCAGCCTCTCTACAGGCTATGTACCCAAAGAATGGCATACAGCAACAGTCGTACCACTCCACAAAGATGGTGCCACAGTTGACCCTGGGAACTATCACCCTATAAGCTTGACTAGCTTGGTCTGCAAAGCCATGGAACACATTATCATGGAGCTCATTAACAGGGATATTGGGAACCTCCAGACACTGGACCCCACCCAGTTTGGCTTTGTTAAAGGCAGATCTTGCCTCCTGAACTTGGTCGACTTCTTCAAAACAGTCACCTAGGCCATAGATGAAGGGAAGGTGGTCCACACAGCATATCTGGACCTCGCTAAGGCGTTCGACACCATCCCACACTCAGGAATCATAGACAAACTCACCAGCTTAAATATCAACCCCCATGTCACGAGATGGGTTGCCAATTGGCTCTCAGACAGAACCCACACGGTAAGAGTGTCAGGCGCCATGTCTGACTCTAAACCAGTCACAAGCGGAGTCCCACAGGGCTCAGTCCTGGGACCCCTCCTGTTCGGTATATATTTCTCCGAAGTACAGGCAAAGGTGTAGGGACTGTGGCTAACCAAGTTCGCAGATGACTGTAAATTGGGTGCAATAATTGACTCTCCAGCTGACACAGACATCCTGCAAAAGGGTCTCACAGAGACAAACACCTGGTATCAAAGTCACGGCCTCAAGCTAAATGCCAAAAAATGCATAGTAATCCCATTTGGGAAAAACAAAGTACCTACAAACTACCACATAGATGGGAATCCACTAAGTACAGAAGAAGTAATTAGGGATCTGGGTACCCAAGTAGATAGCATACTCTCCTTTGATAACCACATAGCCAAAACGGTCAGAAAATCCTTCTATGTGGCACACCTGATCACAAAGAGTTTCTCATCCAGATCCAAGGAGATGATTGTGCCCCTTTACTCCTCACTCATTAGGCCCATAATAGAGTACAATGCCCCATTTGGGATGTACCTCACTAGACACCTGCAACAACTAGAAAGACCACAGAAGTACCTCACTAAGAGGATTAAGGGCCTTAAACAATTACCTTATGAAGCACGACTAAAAAAGCTCCAGCTCTTCTCAGTCGCTTACTGTCTGCTCAGAGGTGACCTATGCCTGACCTATAGGGCCATGTCAAACCCTGAAGTAATGGACATGCTTCACCTCAAAAAAATGAGATCCCTTAGAACCACTCGTTCTAGTGACTTGAACCTATGTACAACAATAAACAGGACATGCTGGAGGATAGATTCCTGTCCCAGCGACTCCCCTCACTCTGGAATAGAATCCCAATCCATATTCGACAGAGCTCCTCTCTGACCCTCTTCAAGAGAAATCTTGATGAGTGGATGGGTAATCGTAATTTCTACCCTGGGATCACTTCAGGAGCCCTGCTGACAGAGGCCCAGGTTACTAATCTAATGAGGAGACGAAAGCCATCACTCTGTGGCTAGGCTTATAAATGCCCATGGACAGATAGCTTGGTACTTACCTATGAACCTATGTGCATGAGTTTGATTCATGTATGTAAATCTATAATGAGCTCATTCACATACTAAACATGTAAATAATCCTGAGCATATCCAAATAAGCAGCAGTTTTCAGGGAGAATACAGAAATGCAAGGGGAGATCGGTTGGTGCTTTTGCATAGCTGGACATTTTTAACCCAATTGAAAGGGTCGCTTGGGTAAATGTTTCATTTAGGTGTTTGTGCATACTAGGACATTTTACTGAAGGGGTCACTTGGGTGAATGTTTCATTCTGGTGCTTGTGCACACCTAGACATTTTAGTGAAGGGGTTGCTTGGGTGAATGTTTAATTTTAGTGCTTGTGCATACCTAGATATGTTACTGATGGGGTTGCTTGGGCTTGTGCATACCTGGACATTCCTCTAAAGGAGTTACTTTAGGGAAATGTTTCCTTTTGGTGCTTGTGCATACTAGGAAATGTTTTGGTACTTGTGCATACCTGGACATACTCCAAAGGGATCACTTGGAGAAATAAATAATTTCTGTCTCAGGGAGTGCTTGTGCATACATGGTCATAGCGCTGACGTGATCACTGGGCAAAATAATTTATTGTATGATTTTAGTGCTTGTGCATACTTAATACAAACTAATGAAGGGATTGTTGTGGAAAATAATTTGTGTGTCAGAGAAGTGCTTGTGCATACTTAGATAATAAGTTTGCGGATTACAACTCCATTATCAAAGGTGAAGCATCACTTTTAACAATGGATGTGTGCACTGCAGGGATGTTGGACTATACACTGCAAAACCACTGCATTAGCATACTATACTTTTTAGCATTTCTCATTTGCATCTCATTTTTTTAAGGCCTTTTGCATCAACATAAATGACTTCTATGAATCCTGCCTTTGCTATGATCATTTGTAAGCATCAGGAATACTGGCCATGGTTTATGTCTTTGATGGGGGGTATCAGCAAAACCCAGATAATCATGTTTGATCACTGAAATTAATCAAAACAAAGAACCCATATGATATGAGGTCATTCCCCCACCCTACACCCATACCCAAATACTATTATAGCCTACTCCAAGGTAGCGCAACCTTAAGAAATTAAAATAATCAATTCTGTTCAGTGGATCAAGTGTGATTATTACAATTTCACTGAAACCTGCATCAAAAGCATAAACAGATACCTTCTGACTTAAACCTATATCAATGAGTAAACTGAGCCTTACTCTCCAATACTTGTGATATGGTGAAATTATATCATTAAGTGCTGTGAGAACATCGAGAACTTTAGCAGCATCATTTTTATGAGGGCAAAATAAGAAGTTATGACTCAACATAACATTCCATGTTTGTTGTCCATAATCTCATCATTCTTGCTGGTTGGTTGGGTTCAGAACCGAGCATCGGTTCCGACTCGGCCTATTACTAAAGCTGGAGAGCTTCAACTGGCTCGAGGCTATATCATATCCCATGATGCTTAGGGAAGTACCCAGATCTTGTTTGCAAATTACTAACATATTTAGAAATCATATACAAAATCCCAATGGTAATAGTTATTAGCCTATGTCTCATGAGACAAGAAGGGAAGAAGAGAACACAATTCACAACCAATAAAAATTCCTCTCGATCCTCCAGGAGGGAAGGTTGGAGGAAGGAGGGTGGGACGCAAGAATGAAGGTAAGATTATGGACAACAAACATGGAATGTTATGGTGAGTACATAACTTCTTAATGTTAAGTTGTCCCATCTTAACTTCATTCTTGCTGGTTAGCACAGCATCCCTAACACTTTCTTTCTTGGGTGGCTCAAGGGAATAATCTCTTCAGAACAGTGGAAACAAAGGAAACCCTGTTCTGGGAGGCCACATCTATTTTGTAATTAGTGATAATGGTATGAGGTTTGACCCATGTGGCTGCAGCACAGATTGAGTCTATAAGTAATCTGACCTGTAAGATGACCGAAGTTGACATAGCTCTTGTTGGGTGGCCTCTAATCTTTCCTGGCAGTTGTTTATGCTGAGAATTATATGCGTAGGTAATAGTGTCAGTAAGCCATTTTGACAAGGTAACTTTTGATGCTGGTGCACCTTTTCTGTTATCTGAGAAGGAGAGAAATAACTGGTCAGATTTTCTAAATTCCTTTGTTCTATGCAAGTAGAAGTGTAACTGCCTGTGGACATCTAATTGGTGTAGCTTATATTCTGCCTTGTTGCCATAGTTTGGAAAGAAAACAAGCAGGTCAATGAACTGATTCAAATTGGTCTCAAAACATACTTTGGGAAGGAATGAAGGATTTGTTCTAACAGAGACTCTGTCTTTGTGTAAAACTAAATAGGGAGGGCGTATGGACAGAGCTTGAAGTTCTGAAACCCTCCTAGCTGATGTAATGGCTATCAAAAAGAATGTTTTCCAGGATAGAGATTTTAGTTGGCAAGAGGAAGCCGGTTCGTATGGTGGGAGAATCAGAGTAGTCAGTACCAAACTGAGGTACCAAGGAGGTGATGGCTCCTTTATTAGTAAAAATGTACCTCTCAGGAAAACTTTGCACAATCTGTGAGACATTATGTTTGATCCCATGTCTCCTATGTGGTAGTTAGATATGGCGGCTAATTGTACTCGTATGGTAGCTGCTGCTGTGCCTTCATTAAAAATTTCTGCTAAGAAATCTAAAAAAAAGAAGTTATGTACCTACCATAACGTTCCATGTTAGTTGTCCTTCATCTCGCCTTCCTTCTTGCTGGATGGGTTCGGAGCCGAAACTCGGCTTTGACTAGACCACTTACTATACCCAGAGAGCTCTTTACTGGCTCAAGGCTACACCTTATTCCAGAATGCCCAGCGTCAGCTACCCAGATCTCATTTGAGATAGCTCACACTAGACATAATTATAGAAGATAATCCATTAATCAACCTGGCTATACAGTAAATTGTCATGGTTTGCTTGGGAAGCAACTAATAACAAAACAAATTAGCCAGCGAAACCATTGAGAAACTCCTCTCAATCCTTGAGGAAGGGGGAAGGAGGGAGGGATGCAAGAAGGAAGGTGACATGAAGGACAACTAACATGGAACGTTATGGTAGGTACATAACTTCTTTATGTTAAGTTGTCCAATCTCGCCTTCATTCTTGCTGGATGGGACAGTGTCCCTAGCACCTCAATCCTGGGTGGCTCATTGGAACAGACTTTTCAGAACCATTGAACCAAAGGAAGCCCTGCCCCAGGAGACCACATCTACTTTGTAATGAGAAATGAATGTATGAGGATCTGCCCAGGTAGCTGCTGCACAAATTGAATCTATGGGCAATCTAAATTGAAACGCTACTGAAGTAGCTACTGACCTGGTTGAATGACCTTTGGGTTTTGCTGGAAGATCTTTTTGTCGCAAATGGTAGGTATGGGCTATGGTGTCTAACAACCATTTTGACAATGTTAGTTTAGAAACTGGAAGGCCTTGTTTGTTATTAGCAAATGAAAGGAACAACTGATCTGATTTTCTCATCTCTTTAGTTATATGGAGATAGAAACGCAGTTGTCTATGCACATCCAACTGGTGTAATCTGTATTCTGCCTTGTTGAAATGATTAGGGAAAAAGACAGGAAGTTCAAAGGATTGATTCAAATTGTGTTCTGAACAAACTTTAGGTAGAAAAGATGAGTTGGTTCTCAGAGAAACTCTGTCTTTGTAAAAAACTAGGTATGGAGGGTGAACACATAGTGCATGAAGTTCTGAAATACGTCTGGCAGAAGTAATAGCAGCTAGAAAGAGAGTTTTCCAAGAGAGAAATTTCAAGGAACATGATGCTGCTGGTTCAAAGGGTGGCAGTATCAACTAGGCTAGAATCAAACTGAGATCCCAAGGTGGAAGGGGCTCTTTCACTGGGGGTCTAAGTAGAGATGTAGCTGTCATGAAGACCTTACATAGTTTGTGAGACATTACAGTCAAAGAAGCAGAGAAACCGTTACTGATATGTATGTACTGCGGATCCACCAATAAGTGCCACACATCCTTAAAATGTAGCCGATTTATTGTACACAAGATAAGGAACGCCAACTTGTTACAATGTAGAAATGACAAAGAAACATATAATGAAAATACTGATCAAGAAAAAACAGTTAAAACAGTTAAGCGCTTTCACTCGTACATCCGGGCTTCATCAGAACTGGTCGCCAAATACATAAACTGAGTTAAAATTAGTTTAAAAGCCTTTTTTGGTGCCAAGAAAAACTAAGCTTCTTAAAGTAACAGTAGCGCTTATTTTTCAGATGCGCTATGTTGTAACCACAAAACATTTAGTGTATTGGAATCCATTGCAATACATAACGTTACTAAAGCTACAATCAGTATCCTAACGTACTTGGATACTAACAAATAAAGTGCAGGATGTATATATTCTACTTAAATATCATCAACTAATATATACTGTCACAATACGTTAATTGATATATAATTATACAGAATTACCAATACTAATAAACAGTATATATAAGAAATACACTTTATAAAAATGCAACAAAAATGTTTTACAAGATGTGAAAATGGGTGTAAAAAAAAGAAGCTTAGTTTTTCTTGGCGCCAAAAAAGCACTTAACTGTTTTAACTGTTTTTTCTTGATCAGTATTTTCATTATATGTTTCTTTGTCATTTCTACATTGTAACAAGTTGGTGTTCTTTATCTTGTGTACAATAAATTGGCTACATTTTAAGGACGTGTGGCACTTATTGGTGGATCCGCAGTACATACATATTTGTGAGACATTATGCTGGAGTTAGAAACTCCGACATGAAAATTTGAAATGGCAGCTAGTTGTACTCTGATGGTAGCAGCCGCTGCACCAGAATGAAACAGTTTTACTAAGAAATCCAAAATCCTGTGTACAGGAGCTGTAAAGGGATCTAAATTCCTAGATTCTGCCTACTAAGAGAATCTTTTCCATTTGGTAGCATAAACTTTCCTTGTATTTGACTTATGGGAGGAAACAATAATATCACAAAATGCTGGGGAAATATTGGGGGGGCCTGGCTAGGATTGGAAGTGGAGTAACCAAGCTGTGAGCTTGAGAGATTGCCGGGATAGGTGTAGCCCGCCTGACTGATGAATCAAGAGGTCCGGTACTGGGTCCAGATTCCAAGGCTGGACTAAAAGGTGGGGGTGAAGGAACAGAAACCAAATCTGTTGTGGCCAATAGGGGGCAATGAGGATCATTTTGCAACCCAATGATTTTGCTTTCTGAATGACTTTTGGAATTAGGGGAAAGGGGGGAAATGCATAAAGGAGTCCCTGAGGCCAATCGTGGACTAGAGCGCCCCTGGGTGTCTGACCTGGAGGAGGAACAAGGGAGAAGTAGCTGCTGCATTTGTTGTTGAGGGGAGAGGCAAACAGATTGCAGCAAGGCTGGCACCATTTGCGGAAAATAAGATCCACACTTTCCTGTTTCAGAGACCACTTGTGAGGCATGAGGATAGCCCTGATGAGCCTATCCACTATTATGTTGGATGTCTCAGGGATATGCGTTGCTGTCAGAAAAAGTTGGGAGGAAATCGCCCATTGCCACAGTCTAAGGGCCTCTCGACACAAAGGGGTAAGACCTGGTTCCGCCCTGTTTGTTAATGTACCACACCACTGACATATTGTCCGTCAGTATTGCAATAGTCCCGGCAGGGAGAGAGTCTTGAAGAGCTTGCAACACTAGGAGCACCGCTCTCATCTCCAGGACGTTGATGTGCAAGTGGTACTCGTGAGGTTGCCAAGTGCCTTGGACTGTCTTCCCTAGATAATGCCCCCCCACCCTATCAGGGAAGCGTCCGTGGTCACTGTGGCTACCGGATGGGATTCCATGAAAGGTCTGCCCTGAGTAACTAGTGGGGAGACCATCCACCAGGAAAGGTGTCTTTTGCAAGATTCAGTAATTAGCATCATGTGAGACATGGGTAATTCTTGGAAGGACCATTGTGTGAAAAGAAGCCACTGAAGGATTCTCATGTGAAAGCTTGCTAATGGAACAAGAAGAATGGCTGCTGCCATGGACCCTAGAGCTTGAAGAACATATTTGACTTGAATTCTTTTGCTCCTCAGGAGAAGTGACACCTGTTTTCAAATAATGGAAACTCTTTCCTGAGGCAATTTTACAATATTTTTTCTTGTGTTTAGCTCTGCTCCTATGTATATAATAGATTGACAAGGCAACAAGGCAGATTTTTTGAAGTTTATTGTGATGCCTAGTTGAGCACAGGATGTGATGGTGTAATCTCGTGCCTCTATAAGTTGTTGCCTGGTGGTAGCAGTGAGGAGCCAGTCGTCCAGATAAGGAAACACCTGGAATCCTAGACGTCTCAGGTGAGCCATGACTACTGCCATGCATTTGGTGAACACTCTGGCGGCTGTGATGAGACCAAAGGACATAGCTCTGAACCGGTAATGACTGGTGAAGGATGCTCTGAAAGGTTCTGCAAACTGACACAGCCGCAGCCAAGAATGTCTCCTAAGAGCCACTCCTGTTCCTGCAGCTCTACTCGCTCCATTGGCTGCGTATGAAATAAGCCTCATGGAGGAGTTGACTACTGAATTAAAAGTTGCCAGCTGGGTAGCTACCTTGGCTGAAGCTCCCTCAGCTGTGGGATCTTGTAGGGTATCTCCAAGCTCTTTCAGGAGATTCCTCTGAAGCCTAATAAAATGGGAAAGAAAGTTCAGGGACCTAAGGGAGAAGGTTGCTGATGAAAACATTTGCTCCCCATACCTGTACATCATACAAGAGTCTTTATTCGGTGGATGGACAGATGAGTAGGTTTCAGCTAACTCTCTCCTTGTGGCTGCTGCTACCACCATGGCATCAACTGGGACACCTTTAGTCAAGAATTGTTTGTCTTGGGGAGCTGTGATAAATTTATTGGGTCTCCTTGGGACAGGTTCCATGGAATCTGGAGCTGACCAAGCCTTTCAAGACACTGCAGACATGAGTGGATCAAAAGGCGGAGACACCCAGGAGGTGGAAGGTCGGGAACCAAATGCGTCCAGGTATACAGACTCATCCTTGGAGGGGGCTAGGGAAGTCCAGCTATGCCTCTGCCTGATAATCTCAAGGATGTCCGAAAAGGAAACATCTTCAGAGAGGCACCTTGGGGACCCCTCCGTTTCATCCAGGTCTGTATCTGAGGTGACAGACTCAGGGGAGTCTTGGTGCTTCCTCTTGCATTTTTCTTCTGGAAAGCCTGCTCAGAATGCTTTGGATTGGTTTTGGAAGAAGAGGGTTCACCCAATGTGGTGTCCTGGGGCACAGGTTCTCTGCACTCTGGGCCTGGAGGAGGAGCAGAGGTTGTCATATGCACCGAAGGGGACGGAGCCAATGGAGCCGACAGTGGGGCTGTCTGTGGGGACAACACTCTCCGCATGACCTCAAAGGCATCACGGTCTCGACACAAGGAGGGCTCCAGCTCTGAAAAGACAGGAATCTCACCCTCCGCTGAGGGCAATGGCTCCAAGGCCGATGTGGGAGCCGAGCTCAACTGAGCCGACGCTCCGAGAGGGAGAGTGGGGTCGGACCAGGGTCCAATGCCACTTCTCCTCTCAGAGCCGACGAGAGAGCTTTAGTGCCCAGATACCTCGATGGGAGGAAGAACCGAGGTAATTAGAGCCAACATCAGAGCCAAAGAAGATGTCATTGGAGTCAAAGGAACCACTATCAGAGTGTCTATGGACTCCGGCTCCATACTAAGCATAGTCGGAAGAGGAATTGAAATCGAAGCGGATGGAGCCGAAGTCTGTTGAGGCAGGCTCAAAAGCATTTTAGCAAGGGCCTGTGACTTCAGCAACCTACTTCAGTAGTCCTTCTGAACACTCTCTCCACATCCTGATCCAATAACCTCGAGGATCGAGAGGAGTGGGAAGATGAGCTATGACTGGCCTTGCTTTGAAGTAAGGGTGATTGTGGCACCGAGCAAATCGGCTCCAATGAAGGCGACCTAGCTCATTTGTGGCTCTGAGACAGCTCTGAAGTAACAGTTGGAGCTGACGGAAGAGTAGTCTTGTCGGTGCCAGAGGGCACCGACACACTTGGTTTGTCAAGCTCACAGGTCGGTTCCGAACATGGAGCTGACAGCTTGACTGGTTTCAAAGGTTTCACTGGCTGAGATTGAGATGTTTTAGCCGGAGAATCCTGTTTTAACAATCCATGGAGGATAAGCTTGTTTTTCCACTCCTGCAGGACCCTTGGACTAAAGGCATGACAAATAGAACAAGAGTCCTGCAGGTGCAGAGCCCCCAAGCAGTAAACGCAACTAGTATGCCCATCTGTCAGAGACATCTTCTGACACCATGAGTCACACTTTTTAAAACCTGAGGTTTTAACTTCCTTAGACATTTTACCAAAAAGACACAGTACAAAAGTAAACTAAAAACTATATTAATAAAGACCTTAAAGGAGAGCCTCTAACTTAAACAGCTATACTTAAAGGGGGGGGGGTGGAGAACTCTCTAAGTTAAACGGGTTCAGCAAAAAACAGAAGGCCTAGCGACTAAGGGATGATGGCTAACAGCACAAAAAACACCACAAGGATGAGATAAGGAGTTTACGATAAAAGAAACTTACAAAAGAGAGAAAATATATATCAAAATTTTAAGCAAATTATTTGAATTTAATAGAGAAAAAAGTTATACTAAGCCTGAGTCAGTATGAACGCAACCTCACAGCTAAAGTGGCAAACAAGATCTGGGTAGCTGACGCTGGACATTCTGGGATAAGGGGTAGCCTCGAGCCAGTAAAGAGCTCTCGAGCTATAGTAAGTGGCAGAGTCAGCTCCGAACCCATCCAGCAAGAACAAAGGCAAGACTGGACAACTTAACATTTGTTCTTACGGGGGCTGTGAAGGGGTCTATGTGATTCTTGGAAGCCCAACAAGAAAACCTTTTCCATTTGCTAGCATAAAGCTTTCTAGTTGTTGTTTTATGAGATGAAACTAGAATGTGTCTCACTGCAAGGGATATGTCTGGAAGCCTGGCTAAGATTGGAAGTGGAGCAGCCAAGCTGTCAGTTTGAGGGTTTGCATAGAGGGATGGAGTGTTCCTGACTGGTGTGTCAGAAGATCTGGGACTGGGTCCAGAATCCACGGCTCTTCTCGGAGATGGGGTCATAGGAAAGAAAAACATATTTGAAAAGGCCAGTACGGAGCAATGAGTATTAACCTGCAACTCAACAATTTGGCTTTCTGTAGAATTTTGGGGATTAGTAGAAAAGGGGGAAAGGCATAAAGGAGTTCTGAGGGCCAATTGTGAACAAGTGCATCCCTTGGTGACTCCTCCAAAGAGGGGATTACGACAAGGTAGCTGCTGAATTTGGTGTTCATGCACGTGGCAAAGAGGTCCCAGCAAGGCTGGCCCCACTTGTGAATAATCTGGTTCACAATTTCCTGTTTTAGGGACCACTCGTGAGGCATTAGAATTGCTCTGCTCAGTTTGTCCGCTATCACTTTGGATTTTCCCAAAATATGCACTGCAATCAGAAAATGTTGAGAAGAGACTGCCCCTTGCCATACTCTTTGAGCCTCTCAACACAGGGTGTAGGATCTGGTTCTGCCTTGTTTGTTGATATACCACACAACCGACATATTGTCTATCTGTACTGCAATTGTACCTGGTGGAAGAGAGTTCTGGAATGCCTGCAATGCCAGAAACACTGCTCTCATCTCTAGGACATTGATGTGCAAATGATACTCGTGTTCCTGCCAAGTTCCTTGGGCGGTGTTTCCCAAATAATACCCCGCCACCCTATAAAAGTGTCCATGGTCACTGTAGCTATTGGTTGAGGGAGAGTGAATGGCTTGCCTAGAGTTACCTGCGTGGATTGAAGCCACCAGCGATGGTCTTTCTAGCAGAAGTCTGTAATAAAGATCTTGTGGGGCATGGGTAACTCCTGCATGGACCACTGAGCGAAGAGTAGCCACTGTAGGACACTCATATGTAGACATGCCAGAGGTACTAATGTTATAGCAGCTTCCAAAGTTCCTAAGACCTTTAGAACAAACTTTGCCTGTACTTTCTTTTTCAAGAGCAAGATGGACACTTGATGGCGCAGTGTCTGACCCTGTCATGAGGCAGTTTTGCTACCATGTCTTCTGTGTTTAAATCTGCTCCATTGAATGTAATATGCTGTGATGGCAACAAGGCAGATTTTTCAAAATTTATGGTAATACCCAGTTCTGAGCATAGATGAATGGTGGTGTCTCTTGCTTTGGTTAGTAGATGCTCGGTGGTGGCGGTCAAGAGCCAGTTGTCTAAGTACAGAAACACCCGGAATCCTAGACACCTCAGGTGACCCATGGCTACTGCCATGCATTTGGTAAACACTCTGCTAGCTGTAGTGAGACCAAAGGGCAGAGCTCAGAATCGGTAATGACTGGCTCGCAGCTGGAAGTGTAGATATCTCCTGGATCGCCTGTCCATTTTTATATGGTAGTACGGATCCTGAAGATCAATTGATCACATTCAATTGCCTTGTCCCAGAAAGGGGAGTAGAGACTGCAGTGTCACCATCCAGAACTTTGATTTTTTTACAGACTTGTTCAGTCTGCTGAGATCCAAGATGGGTCTCCAGTCCCCTGTTTTCTTTGGAACTAAAAAGAACCTTGAGCAAGTTCCGAATCCGATTTGGTCTGCAGGGACTTCTTAAATGACTCTTTCTTAGCAACCTTTGTATCTCTAGGGTTGCTTGATCCCTTTGACAGGGTGGAATGTCTGGGACTGATCTTGTTTGTGGGGGTGGGGTGGAGAGGTGTATGTTGTATCCCCTGGATATTACTGACTGTACCCATTTGTCTTGAGTGATGTTTGCCAGGCTTTTGGGTACAGTGGTAGTCTGCCCCCGACTGCCTCCAGAGGTGAACAGGCGGGCCTCCTTTCAGGAGTGCTGGAAGGGTCTGCCAGAGAACATATCTCTGTCACCCTGATTTTGTGTACCCCCTCTGCTGTGAGGTTGGCGTCTTCCATTGTTATTTCCCCCTCTGCCCCTGGGGAAAAATTCACCACGTGCATCTGGCGAAGCTCTTTGGGATTTACAGAACCAAATTTTCCTGTCCTTCTGGCCTTTGAGATAAGGCTTGGTAGGGAGGGAAAAACGTACTCCCATGGCAGACAGAGTTTTGCTTTGCCTTCTTGTTCGCACCTGGTCAGAGTCTCTTTAACTTTTAGCCCGAACAAGGACGAGCCGTCAAAAGGGGTGTTAATGAAGGAAGACTTGAAGGGCTCAGCAAACTCACAAAAACGCATCCAGAAATGCCTTCTCAGAGCGATTTCTGTACCAACTGCCCTACTTGCACCATCGGCTGCATAAGGAATGAGCCTCATAGAGGAGTTGACTACTGAATTTAAGGTAGCAAGCTGGGCGGTCACCTTGTCTGGAACCCCTCCAGCTGTGGAACCTTGGAGTGTTTCACCTAGCTCCTTTAGGAGATTCCTAGGAAGTCTTGTAAAATAGGTCAAATAGTTCAGCAACCTGAGTGTAAAGGCCGCTGATGAGAACATATGTTTCCCATACCTGTCCATCATTCGAGAGTCATTATTCGGTGGATGGACAGATGAAGAAGTCTCACCTAACTCCTTTTTGGTGGCTGTCGCCACCACCATAGCATCTACTGGGACACCTTTGGTTAAGAAATCTTTGTCTGATGGTGTAGTGATGAATTTGTTGGGCCTCCTCGGAACAGGTTCCACAGATTCTAGAGAGCCCCATGCCCTTCAACTAACAATGTTGAGGAGCTGGTCGAAGGGAGGAGACACCCAAGAGGTGGAGGGTCAAGAACCAAATTCCTCCAGGTATATGGAATCATCGTCAGAAGGGGTAAGGGCCTTCCAGCCATCTTTCTGCTTCAGATCTCTAGGATGTCTGAGATGGAGACATCCTCAGAAAGTGACCGTGGGGACCCTTCTGAATCATCTAAGTCTGTATCCAAAGTGACAGACTCCTCAGGGGAGTCTAGCTGTTTCCTCTTGCATGTTCTCTTCCAAGGGACCTCTCTGAAGGGGTCCTCTGAGGAGGTTTCAGGATGTCCTGGTGCATCGGTTCTCTATGCCTGGGGGGGAGGGATAGTAGAGAGGCAGACTGGCACTTTTGGAGTAAGAGTGCTTGGATCCGAGAGTGGAGCCTTCAGGGGTGACAACACACTCCAAATGACCTCAAAGGCACCACAACCCAGGCCCGAGGGATCCTCCGGTTCCAAAGAGCCAGGAGACTTCTCCCATACCAAGAAGATGGGCTCCAAGGCCGATGTAGGTGCTGAGCTAACCCGCGCCGATACTCTGAGAGGCAGATTCAGATCCGACAAAGGTCCATTCGGACTCTCCTCCACGGATCCAATGGGGGAGCGTCGGCTCCCAGACCCTTCGACAGAAGATGGCACCGAAGAGGTAGGAGCAGAAGTCGGGACCAAAAAACCTGAGGTAGGTCTTGGACCCTACAGTTCCATCAGAAACACTTCCAAGCACTCCAGCTCCGAAACCACTCGAGTCGCAGGAGGAATAGAAGAAGGGGCAGTGGCAGTTGTCATTTCCAATCCCTTCTGGGCTGGACTCGAAAGGATCTTGGCTAGAGCTGGAGTCCGAAGCAATCCCCTGACTATAAGCTTGTTTTTGTGTTCCAGCAGGACCCTGGAACTAAAACCGTGACAAATAGAGTGTGAGTCTTGAAGGTGTACTGCACGCAAACAGTAGACACAACTAGTATGCCCATTGGTTAATGACATTTTTTGTGAAGAGGAATCACACCTTTTGAAGCCTGACTGCTTCACTTCTTTTCCTTCCTTGGACATAATGGTAAGCAACAACAAACACTGCCCAGGAAACTAGATTAATAATAATAACAAGGTTAACTATGAAAAACTATCAAAATTATTTAACACATCACACTAATAAAGAGTAACTGTAAATATATATAGTCTACTTTATTTATTTATTTATTTTTTTAAGCAGTTGCTCAGGGAAGAGAAAAAGGCTAGAGGATAGGTCTCTAACTAAAACGACGGTCTCCTTTAGCCAGAGGAAACATCTCTAATTTAAACAATGAAAACTCTTTAGGAAGGGGAAGGAAATAGAAAGGGGAGCCCTCTAATTTAAATGGGCTAAGGAAAGAAAAGGCGAACCCTCTAACTTAAATGGGTTCATTAAAGATAAGAGAAAGTTTTAGTGAAAATGGGACAGGGAAGGAGCTGTAGGCCTAATGAAAGTGATGGCCAACCACAAACAAACGCAACAAGCAAAAAACTAATAATTCACCACAAAGTGAGACCTAAAACACTGTAACTTACTACAACAACAATATTAATCCAAAAATATTATGGAAAAATAGAATAATATTGAAAAAATATTTTCACTTAACCTGAGCCTAGTGAGAAGCACCTGATCTAGTTTAGTGGCATACAAGATCTGGATAATCTTCCCTAAGCCCGATGGGATAAGGTATAGCCTCGAGCCAGTGAAAGCTCTCGAGGTTTAGTAATAGGCCGAGTCGGAACCAATGCTCGGTTCCGAACCCAACCATCCAGCAAGAATAAAGGCGAGATGTGACAACATAACATCATAGCTTTAATAATATGTGCTCTGGTAAGACAGTATCACATCATCTAATGTTACTATTATTACTTATGTTTTGTGAACTACAGTATTGTCTCTGATGAGTCAATACAGCATCTGTCTGTCAGGTCATTCTGTGATAGCAGCATACAGTATCTTGACGGCATTAATACAGGCAGAAATCCCATTCATGACATGCAAACCATCTGTTTCATAGATATGCTGCTATTTGACTGAACCAGAGCATATTGGTACTATCTCTAGTGCCTCCAGATAATACAAATTGAACTCCTAGAAACTGGTGACTTAAAAAAGTATCACAGATCAGGAGAAGTCAGTTTTGCCAGACAGGTATGCTACTGCTTGATAAAAGCATGAAGCACTGGACAGAGCATTTTCTGACAACAGTGCTCCTCCCCGATGGACAAACTAACTACTTATGCTGCACTGACAAGCCCATAAAAAGGGCAAATATGTCACAATTACAGCTAGGGGAGTTTGGCTGTAAAGGCAAGAGTGCATTATTAGACTTTTAAAACAGCAGAAAGTCAGTGTTCCGAATATCATTAATGGGTTAACTGCACACATCCTCATGGGCCTCCTTCAAAGGAGGCTTAAAGTATTACAAAGTGAAAACCTTGGTTTATCTGGGGTCTTTCTCTTGTTGTTGTTTTTTTTTGGCTTTGTTGTGTAACCTCTCTTCCCTCTGGCTTTATAATGATAGCACATTATTCTACTGGAATTGACATTGATGAAAGTTTAAAACATGTCTGTCAGCTCATACTTCTCCCCAAGAGAAGGATAAAAAAGACTAACTAATCTTTATAAGAAAAAAAGAATATTGCTACCAAATTAGTAACATTGTGTTACAAGGCTATGTCATGAAAAGACAGCAAAATTGTGCATAGCTGCACATTGTTTGGTTATTTTTATAAAACAGGAGTGAAATACCTTGACTGCAGCAATGAAAAATGACAGTTAATGTGAGTGAAAAGGAAGAATTGTATTCTAAGCTTTCTGATTAGCAGCTTTAAAATGCTGTATGCATACACTGTACTATAAGTCAATAAAGTTGGAGAGTTTCAGTACTTTTCTATCTCAGGTTTTCAGTAATACCATATTATAACTCTGCTTCATAAGCCAAAGTAATGCATAAGTGTATATTGTTCTGGAAAGATGGTTCTACAGAAAGACTAGCACACAGATCTTAATGGCACAGATGTGCAATAATAATGCCACAAAAGTATGTATTTTTCTAGAAAGGCAGTTATACAGAAATAGTATGGAATAAACCTGTTTGGCACAACTGTTCAATAAGAATGCTATTGCCAAAGTTGGGTTATCGTCAAATGGGGCCTTAGGCAATGCAATGGACCAGCACCCTCCACCCCCCTCCATCCAATTCAGTATCCTATTACTTAGCTGTCTCTATCCAGTTACCATAAACAGTGTTCAAACCTGTCAGTGTGCATATTTTTCTTCTTTACTTTTACAATGATTATAGAGATTTAGGTTTTAATTTTAAAAATTCTGTTTCAAATTTATTTTACAGTGCAAACATTGATGGCCATTTGCTAAATGAAACAGCCTCACACTGAAAATAGGCTTAGCATGAACAACAGTAAACATGTTCCTCATATTGATCACTGCTGCAGTAACCTTAGCTATATGTGTTATATCCTGCCAAGGGTATAACAGCCAGCCAGCTTACAAAGTTTCAGGGCACATTTCATTATATGTTCATAGGTTCATAGGTAGGTACTAGGCTATCGGCCTTAGGGCCTAAGTAAGCTTAGCCAACAAGATTCCCTGGCTTACTCCACCCAAGGCAGTTATTTTCCTGTGTCACTGTCAAGCACAGCCACAGAAGTGATCCCCGGGTGTATTTCCTATTTCCCATCCAATCATCAAGATTTTTCTTGAAGAGTGCTAATGAGGAACTTTGCTTGACATAGATGGGTAGCTTGTTCCAGAGTATGGGAAGTCTCTGGGACAGGAATCTATCCCTCCAGCATGTCTTGTTTATTGTGGTGACAAGGTTTATAGGTAAATAAACAGCCTTTGCAAGTCTCAAACCCAGGACCCTGCAAACGACAGCCAAAGAGATTTACCACAGTTCAAGTTGAGCTAACTGAAAGAGAAGCTTGAGCATGAAAAACGTCAGAGCTTTACTCCCACTGAAGATTATGTTGCTCTGAGGCTTTCGAGGATCGATTGTTAGCTTGTGCTTTCCTTTGTTGAGCAGATAAGTTCCCTTTAGGGGAAAAATCCCTCCCATTTTCTTAATTTTGTTGATGTTTTTATTACTTCCTCTTCAAGAAAGTTATTTTAAAACTAGGAATGTTTTGTTTTAAAATACTGTCTCAGGACTGTAACGTACTTCTAAATGGAGCACTCATTTTTCCTGTCAGTTTAAAAGTAGTATAAAGTAACTGAAAATGTTTTTTTCTATGGAAAAATTGTGTTTAATTTTTTGTGAGGTGCTGGATTGTGTTTTGAAGTGTGTTTTACTGTTTTTTGGGGGGTTTTTTGTCAAAAAGTAACTTTTGTGGACTGGTAGTGTTTACCGGCAATTGCTTGTCTTACCTGGGAAACAGGCTCCATTTTTGGCTTGACCATGGAACAGACTAACAGTCCAATGTTTAGTCCTTCTTCCAGCCACAAAAAGAAAAAAAAAATAAGCAAACAGCCTTTGAACCACAATAAGCTAGCAATTTGCCTCAGCCACAGGTGGGTGATTCTGTGCTGGCCATTTGTTGAACCTCAGATTCCAAAGCTTTACTGGAAAAGCTCACCCAGACTCTGCCACAGCTTGCTGTGAGGAAAAGGTTAGTTTGCTTTTGATTTCTTGCACTTTGTATTACTTTATTGCCTTTTTCTATTTTGTATACTGTGATTTGTTTTCTTTACACTGTGTGTTACTTGTATTCTTCTTTTAATTGCATATTAAACTTGAAACAAGACCACAGCTGTGTCTCTTGTGAGTCAGACAGTTGTGTTCTTAAACACCACTGTCTTTCTAGTTGTCTGCCCCTTATGTTAATTTGCCCATTTATCTCCTTCCCTCTCTCCTTTCACTGGCTGGTGTGAGTAAGCATAACATTATCATTTTTTGAAATCACTCCCCTTCAACTATTTAAATTTATTGGCCATCCCACTGTATTCCATAGTACCAGGATACAAAAGTGACCACCCAATCAATCTATCTTGCTCTTTTAAAATAGCGTCTCTCCACTTAGACATCTAAAACTTAAGCTACCCATTTTCATATCTAACTGTTTAGTGCACACTGCAGTGTTTAGGATATTAAACCATTTTTTCATCTTGCCTTTAAACATCTATTGCAAGACCACCAGTTACTGAAGACCCACATTCTGCCTCACAGTAGTTATCTTGGGATTAGTGCTTCTGTTTTCTCCTGGTGAGAGGAAGGAGTACAGGGACATTATTTCTTGGTGACTGCTGATCACCAGAAAGCCTAATAACTGCTTTATATGTGACAGCTTGGAATCTGTGCTTATATTCTGATCCTGGTGAAAGAAGGAGCTCCGTGCATTGATTCCTGACTGTTTCTGGTTGGAGAGTGAGTGTCTGTACTTAACGCTCCTGATTGGTCTGGTTGCTAGGCATCAAGGCATCTACCAGGAAAAGGCTACAAGCCTTTAGACCCTTGCATCATCTGGGATAAAACTGTGGATCACCAAACAAGCTGTGGCCTACTTCTCATCTTGGGATTCATGCTAACATTTTGCTTCTGGTGAGTGGAGAAGCAAGGAAGCACTGTATCCCAGGAGAGTGAAGCTGTGGTGAGACTTGCATTAGTAGTAGCCAGGCAATAGCCATTGATGCGACTCCCCTCTTTTCATCATTCTTGACAAGCTAATTCTCTGTTTTCAGTAAGTACTGCTTGATTTGTTTCTAACTTCAGTATATCTGCCTAAATACTTAGTCTACATATTAGTTTCCCCTCAAGTGTTTGGCAATGTTCTGTACAGACTCAGACACCTTGAGTGACATTTTTCCTGTAAAAGCACAACTGAAATTTCTCCAGTACCTAGTTGCACACAGGACAACTAGTTTGCAGTGACAAGCACTGTCCCCAGAGCTGCAAACCACATACTCCTGACAGTGACTGATATTCTCACTCCAACTGTCTAATCAATACAAAAGGGTCTGTTGCCATGGATATGAACTTTCCTACTGCCTCCTTCACCAACTTGGTGGATATGGGCATCCTGAGGCAATGTAGAAATTGTCTCCTGTTTACTGACAACCAGTTAATTCTCAAACAATCTGATATGGTATGTGAGACATGTATTTACACAATGTCACTGGAGCCAAAGTTCTCACATAAAAGTACTCCTAAATTCAATAAGGTTGTAAGTAGTACACATGCTGCACCCATCAAGCACAATTCAAAGCTGACATTATCAACCCACATATTCTAAGGTACTTAAATGTAATCTTCCTAAGCCACAAAGACCTCTTAGACCAAGTACACATAAATACCCTAAGCAGCCCCAAATGCGCTCTTTCAAAACAACACCCACATCAACACACAGAGCTACATCTCATGGACCCTCTACATCTAAGCCCATAAGGCAAGCCACCACACAGTCCAACATTCTAGTCATTGGAAATTACATCATGAGACACACTGATGTCCCTCTCACCAAGCTGAGTAAGGAGAAAGTAACGGTCAGTTGCTTATTAGGAGCTAGGATCCACCACATTACGCACGCACTCAGGTCATTGGACCACAATTACCAATATGACTCAGTCATAGTGCATGTGGGAGTAAATGACCTGAGACGTACCTCCCTAGACTATATGAAGAGAGTCACCATAGAGCTCTCGGAATATGTGTCTCAGGCTGGTATGAGCCTAGCATTGAGCAGCATTTTACCTTCTCCAAGGATGATGCCATAATACGAACAAATTATGATTGACTTTAATAACTGGCTGAGTTTCTGGTGTCATTTTAAGGTGGTGCAATATTTGTCGGCATGGAAGGAGATGGTCAACAGACCATGCTGCTTTGCCAGGGATGGCTTGCACCTCTCTCATCTAGGCTTTCAAATATTAGCTATAACATTGCCTTTCCCCATAGCGCCTTTTACAGGCAATGCCAAACTGAAAGTACTTCTGACATAGCAAATCAAAACCAAGAAAATCTAAAGGTATTACTGCTCAGTGCTATGAGTCTAAACAAAAAACTCCACTCCCTAGAAGCTCTCTTTATAGTGCAAGGTTATAATGCCTTCCACTCATTTAGGTCAGCTACTAAACAGGCAGGGACTAAAGGTGGATGTGTCTCTATTTACATAAAAAATAAATATACTTCAAGGCTGGTCAATCAGGACAATGCACTTGAGCTGCTCCATGTTCAAATCACCACCGGCAAAATCCAATACCACTTCCTTGCAAGCTATAGGTCCCCCTTTATGACGCAGGAAACCCATACCATGTATTTAAACTTGTTTAGAAACATTAACAATCGAACCCAATACCATATTCATGGGTGACTTTAATTACCCTACCATTAACTGGGAATCCTATATGACATCATACGAACATGCACCAAGATTCCTGGATCTTGTAAACACAAACTCCTTGGACCAGATAGTAAATACACCAACCAAGTGAGCAACCAGACTGGATCTGGTCCTCACTAATATGGGAGAGTGCTGCAAACCCCCTTCTGTAATGCCGTTCCTGGTAAGGTCAGACCACAAAATGGTCTCCTTTGAAATACAAATAAAACCTGGACCCCCAGCTAAACCTGGAATATTTAGGAACTATTCTAAGGCTAACCTCCTGCTATTAAGTGAGAACCTGGAAAAATGTCAAGCCCCCATAAACCCTGAGAACACTGCTGCCTATGCAGAACTGTTCACAGAAACCCTGTACAACCGTGTTAATAGCTGCACAGAGGCAGCTGTACCCATCAGGAAGAAGTGCAGAACTAACTCAAAAAACAAGCCACCCAGGTGGAATCACAAAACCAATAGGCTGTATATCAAAAGGAAGAAAATCATGGCAAAAATTAGGAGGTGCAGCACCCAGCAGGATAAAAGCACTCTCATCAAGCTAAAAAAAAACAACTCAGAGGACAAATAAAGTCTACCACAGTCAAATTTGAGGTAAGTTTGGCCTCCCAGACCAAGGACAACCACAAAGCATTCTTTAGCTATGTTCGCAACCTCAAATGCAATACACAATTGTGTGCAGAGCACATTGTAAATGGAGCCACTTATACTGATCCAGAAGATATAGCAAACCTCCTGGCTGATAAAATTCAGCTCCAACATTACCCCCTCCCCAGCCTTCCCCTCAGGAAATATCATCAAATATAACTCCGTCTACTATCACTAGAGAGCAGGTCCTTAATGCTCTCTCTAAGACCACAAACACTGCATCAATGGGCCCAGACCGAATCCCAGGATGCCTTCTAAGTAGCATAAAACATGATCTATAGGGCCTTTGGAATTACTATTTAACTGTAGCCTCCAAAGAGGCTTCATGCCTCATGAATGCAGAAAGGCAACAGTCATCCCTCTGTACAAAGGTGGGCCATCTACAGACACTAGAAACTAGAGACCCATAAGTCTCACTAGTCTTATATGTAAAGCCATGAAAAGAATTATCATGGAGATGATCAATACAGATAGAGTAATAGTAAACCTCCAGAGACTGGACCCAACCCAGTTTGGTTTCGTCAAGACCAGATCATGCCTACTCAACCTGGTGGACTTCTTTGAGAAGGTCACCAAAGCAATGGAGGAGGGCAAAATCATTCACACTGCCTACCTTAACCTGGCCAGGGCATATGACATAATACCCCACTCTGGCATTGTTGAAAAACTCAGGAGGTTAGCTACAAACCCATATTTCACCCGGTGGATAGCCAACTGGCTCTCATCAGGACCCAGGAAGTTAGAATTGGGGAGTCCACCTCTACAAAGAGGCCAGTCACAAGTGGAGTCCCTCAGGGATCAGTCCTTAGACCGCTCCTTTTTGGCATTTACTTCTCATAGGTCAAGGTCAATGTCAGTGGTATCTGGCTGACTAAATTTGCAGATGATTACAAATTAGGAACCGTCACTGAATCTCACACTGACACAAATGTTCTCCAGAAGGGGCTGACACAGACAACTGGTGTCAGAGCCATGGACTAAAACTAAATGACAAGAAATGCATAATAGTACCCTTTGGGAAGTCATCCATCCCCAGTAACTATCATATAGACAACACACCCCCTAGAGTTGACTCAGTAATCAAAGACTTAGGGACACTCATAGATAGTAATCTAGCCTTTGACCATCACGTGTCAACAGTGCTGAGGAAATCATTCTATATTGCGCAACTTATAAACAAAGGTATGGCATCTATGTCCAAGGAAGTCATTGCTCCACGGTATTCCACATTCATCAGACCTATCTTTGAGTGCAATGCCCCCTTTGGTATGTACCTAACCAGGCATATCCAACAATTGGAATGCCCACAGAGGTTCCTCACTAAAAGAATACAGGACATAATTAAATTGTCCTATGGAGACCATCTCAAGGCCCTATCCCAGTACTCTGACTCCTACAGCCTTTTAAGGGGAGATCTATGCCTGGCATACAGGGCATTGGCAGACCCCACTCTGATGGACCTCCTGCAAATCCACAAAGCAAACAGCACCAGAATTACCCATTCAAAAGACTTAACCTTGTCTGTGATATAAGCAGGACCTGCTGGAGAGATAGGCATGTATGCCAGAGACCACCCTGTCTATGGAACTGGCTCCCCATCCATGTGAAGCAGAGTTTCTCCTGAACCCAATTCAAGTGCAACTTGGAAAACTGGATGGGAAACCACAAATTCATCCCTGGTTTGGCATCTATATCTCTAATGGACACAGGCAACCTGTAAATGGTTCATCTCCCAGGCCCATCCTTACACTTATCAAGGGTATCAGAACTTGTCAGAGATTTGGGATGCATGGCTAGGCTTAAAAAGGCCCCTGTGGTCATTAACCTAGTAAACCTCTATGAATCTATGAACCCATGAACCTCAGATTACTCATCTTTTACCCCAGATCTCTCTGGTGTAGCACCTACAGCCGCTGTGAACTGGGGGATTAGCCATGTCGTCTGTGAGTGTTGGAGTTCCCTCACTGGGCAAGGGAGAGCCACTCTTGTCGATCCTGGGAGAGAGAACAGTGAAGGTATCCCTGTTGTGTCAGAATGCTGTGCCCATTCCTAGGGAAGCAGTTGTTGCCATTAGTAACATGGTTGGCACCATTTTCCTGTCAAAAAGAAACAAAAAACAAGCATGTACTGACTCAGCTTCAAATTTCTATGCATAGTTTCTATGCGTAGGTTTAACTCAAGCTATTGACCCTTCTATAAAAGAAAGAGGAATACCTCTTTTTTCTGAAGATATTCTAGATTCTGAATCTAAATTGGAAAAATGCAGGGACTGGTAGTTTTTTTTTTCCTTAGATTTCTGATTCAGACTTGGAGGAGAGCTCTGTTCTGATTCTCCCTGTTGTGGTTTCTCTTTCTTTGAGATTATTCCTAGAATGTGCCATTGATTTCATTGGGAGAGCCCTGAGGTTTCCCAGTCCCTCAGAAAATACTATGGGTTGTTACACAAGGATTTTCCAGAACCTACACCCATTTCTCATTTTCTGTCTGCTTTAGAGAATGTGTGTGTTACTGCCTGCAGTTTTCCTGAGAGTCAGCCAGCTGCCCATAAAAAGGCAGCTAGGATGTATAAAGTTCTTAAGTATTTTGAATTTTGATACTTCTCCCAAACTCAACCCAACAGCTTTAGCTTTAACAGATCCCAGTGCTGCTAAGCACTTAGTTAATTTCAATCTTAATCTTTCTGATAAGAATAGGAAAATTATTGCTAGGTATGGGGAAAATATCTGTATTTCTGCAACTTTGATTTTCAGAATTTTGAATTGTCAGGCTCATATATTAAAACAAGCAATAATTCCCAACAAGGCAGAGGGCCTCTAACTCCTTGGAAGGGCATTATCTACACAGTAACACACACCCTGGAGGACATTACTGCTCTTAAAGAATGAGCTGTCTATAAAATTGTTGTTTTACTTACTTTTTTATTACTATATTATTTTTTATATAATTGTGATGTAAAATAGAACCTTCACCTAATATTTCAAACTTGAGGTAAATGTAAAATGATTTTGGAGGAAGTATTTTACATCCAAAATATAGCACTTTTAAAACTACCCAGATATTTACTTTATTTTTGGTCCCTTATTCCTAAAATGTTTGGTTTGCCAGTCATCAGGGGTTGAAATCACTAAATAATAACATACATTTGAATCTGAGACTATATTTCCTTCAGAAGATTCATGCTAACACAAATCCTGTTATTTAAGAAATAATTTAAATCTGTTCCTATTTGTGAGCTTTTGTTCTCCCTTTATCTTACCCTTTATCCAGACTTCTTGAGCTAAGAGGTCAAGAGGTATCCAAACCTCGTTACTGCTGCTGCCAGTGGTCGATCTGACTTTCTCTCTCACACACACACACACACACACACACACACACCCACACACTTTGTGCTTCAGAAAATGCATGCTAACCGAAATCCTATTATTCACCAACTTTGTGATTTTATAACAGTAATATGTTAATATGTAGTATATGTTAATATAGTAATATATTACTAATATAAAGAGCCTAAATGTCTCCAAGTATACTTTTAGTTATTGTAGCCACCAAACTATTTCTCCTATGTATCTCACCATGTATACATTTTTACCTTTGTTAATAATCTACTTGCTTTATTGTAAATGTTGTTGTATCTTTCGGCTTTTCCCGGTTAGGGGTCGCCACAGCGGAACTCCGGTCCGTTAATGATTGGCAGTAGATTTTTACGTGCAGAGTTGCCAGCTCTGACGCACAACCTTCAACGAAGGTACGCCCATTTATGCATGTTTCCACACAGAAGACGCTTTAGCTGAGAATCAAACAGGACGTCTTACTGTGAGGCGACAATGCTACCGCAGCACCACCACTGCAGTGCTTGCTTTATTGTAAATGACAATTATTATTACTTGTATAAAAATGTGCTTTTCTTTATTATCTTTAATTGTATAAACTAATATGTGCTTACTGTAATTTGTAATTCTTACTAGTTATAATTGGAGCTTTTCTCCCCAGGCGTCTGCTGAAAAAGGACCTGTGTCCAGTTGGACTTTCCCAGTAAACAAATGTTAAATAAATAAATAAACAAATCATATTTAAAATATGTTCCTATTTTGAACCTTTGTGCCCACTTTATTTTAGGCTTTACCCAGATATATTAAACTAAGAAGTCGAGAGGTATGCAAACCTCTTAACTGCTGCTGCTACCAGTGCTCAATTCTCTTTCACTCTTCACTGTCTCTCTCTTGCTCTCTCACACACCCACCCAAACGTGCGCACACACACACACACACACACACACACACACACACACACACACACACACACACACACACACACACACTTGCTTTTATGCACGCAAGCATGCATTCACTCACACACGCAGACAGAAACAAACACAAACTTTTTTTTGTTACATTAGTTTATTACACTTGCTAAACAACAAAAAGCACTGCTTAGGGAGTGTAAAATAATAGTTTGATCGATCTCTCTCACTCTCATACATGCATACACTCACACACATACATAAACACATACACGCACTTTTTTATTTTAATTTTCTTTTTTTATTATTGTTATTTTACACTTGCTAAAGTTTGAATCTCCATGTTTCTCTATGGCAACATATTGTTTCAAACAAATGGGTTCTGAAAATCATACATCAGGGCTACAGATGGCAGTGAGAGGAAATTTCTCCCTTCTTCATCCTCCAGATCATACTCTTACTTCTACCTCTGCTTCATCACATGATGTTCCAAGAAGTGATAGAACCAGTTCCTCCTTTCCAGGTGGGGAAGGGTTTTTATCCAAGGATGTCCTTAGTGCAAAGAGAAAAATGTTTGGAAACCATTTCTGGATCTTTCTTTCCTAAACCTGTTTGTGACACTGCCTAAATTCAAAATGATGTCACTTTAAATTCAAAATGATGTCACTTCACAACCTGTTACCTCTTCTTCCTCTTTCAAGTTTCCTGGTAACACTACACTTAAAAGATTATCAGCACATCCCTGTTCATCCAGACTTCAGACATTTCTTAAGGTTTTGTGTGTCTAGATCATACTGTTAGTTCTCTGCCTTACCCTTTGGACTATTCACTGTGTCGAGAGAGTTCATAAAGTGTCTAGCTGCAGTCATAGCTCATTGCAGGCTACAAGGTATCCACATTTTTACATATTTTGATGACTTGCTTATCTTCACTGTGTCTTTTTTCAAACTGCTAAGACTCTCTCTCTCTCTTGGGTGAGAAATCTCTTTACACAACCTGTGATTCCAAGAGAACATTCAAAACTCTTTCTTGACTCCCTCAGACAGGATTGTGCTTCTGGGATGTTAACTGACACCTCAGTTCAAACAGCTTTCCTTCCACAGGAAAAACAGATCTAAAGACTGGGGCTTGGCATAATGGCTGTTTTTGACTCACAGACACAAGGTTTAGTCTTTGATTCTCACCTTTGGGAAGGAAATTGGTTAGGCTTAGAATGACCTATTAAGAAAACTAGATAATATTCCCCAAGAGTCAACCCAGTGGTCAGGGATCTGGGTATGCACATAGACAGTAGCCCTACCTACAACTGCCACAGTGGTGAAGAAATCCTTTTATGTTGCACAACTTGTAATGGCATGGCATCTAGGTCCAAAGAGGACATCATCCCACTGTTCTCTGCCCTTATCAGACTAATCATAGAGTACAATGCTCCCTTTGGTATGTACCTGACCAGGCATATCCAGCAACTAGAGTGACCTCAGAGATTTCTTACAAAAAGAATACAAGACGTAACAAACCTGCATTATGCAGAGCACCTTAATGTCATTTCCCTCAACACAGTCTCCTATAGATTGCAGAGGGGTGATCTATGCCTGGCTTACAAGGCATCCGTAACCCCACACTTACGAATCTCCTACATATTTATAAGTCATCAAAGAGTACCAGAAATACAAGGTCTAAGGATCTCAATTTTGTCTGTGACTTAAACGGAATATGTTGGAGAGAGAGATATGTGTCCCAGAGACTGCCCCTCCTATGGAACAGGCTTCCCATTCTGTGAAGCTGAGTTTCTCTAGTATCCAGTTTAACAGCAACATAGACCAGTGGATGGGGAATAAAGAATTTACACTCGGCCTGGCAAATCATGTTCCTTACAGGCAAAGGTAGCTTATATATGCCTGGGCCTCAATGTCCTATTTGGATACAGGACATCATTCTTCTTTCAGGAAAACATGGCTAGGCTTAGAAAGCCCCCCCTCCAGGTCATTAGCTTAGTAACAGTCTATGAATCTATGAATCTTTATTTAGATCTATTTCAGGATTTTGGGTCTTATGGTATCTATGATTCTCATGATACTCTTGGCAAGACTCCACATGAGAACAATATAGTGGTAACTGAAAACTCTTTGGTCCCAGCATCAACACCTTTTATCTTTTCAAATCCTAGTGATGAAGTCTTTTGGAGGAGACAACATATGTCCTTAAATCTGGGTCTTCCTTTCCATTTCTCTGCTCCATAATAATCAGTACCATGGATGCTTCGGACTTTGTTTGAGGAGCAGTTTCAGAAGGGATAAAACTGCAAAGGTGTGAAACACCAAAACCAAATGCAAGCACATAAATATCAAGGAGATGCTTGCCTTGATCAAAACACTCAGTTTTCTCTGAACAATCTTTGGTTCCTGGGATATCTTTAAGTAGTTACAGGTAATACCACAGTCATGTGGTACATCAACAAGCAAGGGGGAACCATATTATACCCCCTTTGCAGACAAGCTATGTTAACGTGGGGGTATAGCTTCATGGAACAATCTTACTCTACAGGCATCCTACATTCTGTCAGAGCAAAACTGTGTGGCAGACAAGATGAGAAGGAGCAGGGCAGACCCTCACAAACAGAAACTAGATCAGGGATATTCCAAGGTTTGATCTGTCTATGTGGAGTTCCTCAAGTAGACTTCCTTGCCTCCTCTCATAACAATCAACTAGCAAGGTCCTGTTCCAGGGCTTCAAGCAAGAAGGCCTGGAAGACAGATGCCTTTTCTTTTCCTTGGACAGGAAAATTCCTGTATGCTTTTCCAATGCCACTAATATCCAGGGTAGTTTTGAAGATTCAGAAGGAATGCCCCAACATCACTTGTTGACTCCGTTTTGGTCCAGGCAACCATGGTTCTCCCTTCTTTTGGAAATGGCCAGGAGCAGTTATTAAACACTTTCTCACAGACTGCATCTACTCACACAAGAAGAGGGGGTGTTTGATTCCCCCAGCATCAATAATGTTCCACTGCACGCTTGGATGAAAGGGCCTTAATTCCTTTTAGGGCTTGTTTAATGAGGATGTGCAGCATGTACTACTGGAAGCAAGAAAGCCTGTTACTAGAAGGTCACATATTAGCAAATGGGTAAGTTTTCTAGTTGTTGTTAACAACATAACCAGCACCTGATCAGGGCTAGTTGTTCTCTTGTTTTACAATGTTTGTGTGAGCTACTATCCTATGGCTTTACTTAATCTTCTATCAAAGTTAACATTTTTGGCCATTTCAGCATGTCTGTGCATGGATCCTCCTCTTTCAAGGCAGTCTCATGTCAAAATGCTCTTGAAAATAATTTTGCATAAAAGGCCTCTAAGAAAACAGATGGCTCCTCCTTAAGATCTTAAATTTGTGTTAAAAAAGGAAACACTTCACTTGAACCAGCTAATCTGGCTAACTTGAGGTTCTTAAAAAAAAAAAACAGTTTTACTGACTGCTCTGAATTCTGCAAGAATGGTATCTGAGTTGCAAGCTCTTATGGTGAGTCAACATTTTTCAAAGGGACAGGTTTTCTTTGAGATCTAATCTTTCTTTTATGCCTAAAGTGGCATTTTTACTTTAAGCCAAACTATCTATCACCTTGTTTTCCTTCCTGAACCTAAAAATGAATGAGAAGGGATACGCCATACATTGGATGTCCACAGACAACTCACATACTATCTGGACAAAACTAAATCTTTTCAATCTTTGTGTGACGCCTGAGCACTGGCCCAGCAATCAAGGAGCCTCAGTCCTCACCACTAACACCTGTGAGGGGCATCCATATACGAAAGGATAATAAATACACACACACAGTAAAGTACAATTTCCCTTAAGAGCACACAGAGATCACAGTCAGTTTGGGGCTGGTTTCTCCCTTTCTCTCCAGGTCCACAATAAGACTCCCCACTGGCACAGCTATAGGGTCCAAATCTCAACCTAGTGGGCAAGCTAAAACCTCCAGCACCCTCTCTGTACAACCAGTGCTTCGTGTCCCTGCCCAAGTAGCTGACACATATGTATTTTGAGATAAGAGTTATATACAACCACAGAGACACTCCTGGGGAAGGCTGGCACAGGGTCTCCAGCTGTGTCCCGTTTATCCAGACTATATGGTAGAAATCACTGCCACCACCTAGCTAATATGTATCAGCTACTCAAAGGCCCTTATTGAAGGGTGTCCTATTATTACTGTGCAATATTATTACCCAAATGGTAAGCGTGACTGAACAGCAAAGCTTATTTGAAGTGACTTGGTACAGTATCACTATATACACGCAATGTACACTTAGAGCTTACATTATCTCTATACAAAACAGCCACAGTTGAAAGGTTTAAAATATTTAATAATAAATAATAAAAACACAAGACAATATTTCTTACTACACAGTAGTAGTCAAGAGTTCAGAGATCACAGTGAAATGTTTAAAATAATACAGTAGGAAAGTTCTGACATCACAGAAAAAACAAACTAGTCTAATATTCCTATTTTCTAGCTATATCTAAGAGAAACACTAAAGTCTAAGATCCTGCTTACATATAGACACAGACAGTGCTGGTGATGTTGGATGCCCTCAAGACAAATGCTCTAATCCTCTCATTCTTTCTCTCCTTAAATTGATAACACAGTACCACTGATTCATTTCAGATTACATCATTTCTTTCTTGTTCCCAGGCTAACAGAACTAAGAGGTTAATAGGCCTATTGATCTTGCAGCTGGTCAGGAAGCCAGGGCAATAAAAGAAATTATACATGCAAATTCTAGCCATTAACTCTAGCCTCAAAACAATAGGCAGAATTCCTTCACACAGATATATCAGCTCCGAGTTTTGACATCAAAGAATTGACTTGTCAGCTTTGTTACAGCAGTGTACTGTTGTTACATTTTTGTAGTTCCATATTTAACACCATTTTTTCCCATTTAAGAGAACAAGCCTGTGGCTTATATTAATATTTACAAATGACAGAATTATCTACAAAATTCTATCTGGGTAGGCCGGCAGCCTTCACCTATCTTCACACTTTGGATCATTTGCTCATTTCCTGTGACGGTAAGAAGAATGGATAACCTATGTCAAAAATACTATTCTCAAATGATTGTCTAAGGCTATTACCTTTTGTTATACTCATCATAACAAAGATATTCTAGGCAGGGTCAAGGCCTACTCTACCAGGACCTTGCCTTCATCTATGACTTTTTTTGGAAAGGGTTGTATTCTAGAAGTATTCTAGAAACTGCTACTTGGCATTCTGTACATACTTTAACAAAGCACTATAAGCTTGATTCCTTTTCTAGGTCCAGATCAAGCTTTGCTAAGAGAATTATCCATGGGATTCTGGACTCTTCTCGTTCTACCTCCCAAATGTTAGTTAGTTGTGGTACTCTACCCATATAGCTAAAGCTACTGCTGCAGTGACCAATATGAAGACATAGTACAGTTGTGTATGTTGTGTATGTTCAATTTACATTAAAAGGCCACTCAAACTGTTCTCATTATAATCCACCAACATCTGTACTCAACAATTAAAGCCACTTTACCTAGCTTCATATAGACCCACTTCAATGCTAAACCATGATTATAAAGTGTTTATGCCTCTACTAGCTAAGAAAATGGCAAAGGTGTGTTGCCAAAATTGATAGATATGGGTCAGTGTGGTTTTGTGGAGGGAAGGCAAACATCTGACATTAATAGAACAATGATAATCCAGAGGGAAGCAGAATGTAAGAAAATACCACTTGTATTGGTGGATCTTGATGCAGATAAAGCATTCAACAGAGTAAACTAAGACTTTATAGGAAGCATTTGCATTCCCTGATACAATAATAGGGTTAATTTGGAGAACATATGAAGGATCGAAGGCCAGAAATAATGTGGGAAGGTTCTTATCTCATAAGCTGCATTTGAAAAGAGGAACCAGGCAGGGGTGTCATATTTTCCCATTGTTATTTGCCTTATATTTAAAGGGAGAGTGTCAAAGATGCAGGTCCCAAAACACTTCATTTTTTTTTCCACCAATGCATACTTTAACTAGTATAAAATGCATCTGTGTCACTCTTTCTGCACCTTCCCCCTTAGTTTTTTACAAATTTCACTGTTTTTACTCCAGGAGTGTCCCGCTCTCAGTCTGGTTACCATAGTACCACCCTCAGTGTGACATTAGCATACACACCCCCTTCCCTACCTTCATCTCTTTAAATATGACCTTTCCCACCACTATTTTCCTTCCCTTGGGAAAAAGAACACAACCTGCTGTGGTTCCGATCCTTTATTTTAAATAAGTATTTACACAGGCTGAATAACCTCCTCGGTAAGTAAAAACTTTTATGTGCAGCTCTTACTTTTCATCTGACGTGATTATCGCAAAATGTCCAGCTTTCGGCCTCATATTTTGGTCCTTCCTTCATAAAATTATAATTTTCGGGCAAATTAGTGGCAAACCATTATTACATTTTATTTAAAAAATAATGACAGGTTATTATTTGAAAAGTCGCGGATCGTTATTGGTTTGTGACACAGGCTGCAATTGTATGCGATATGTATTTTGTTGGAAATTGTATTCTTGAACAGTATTTGGAGTTATGGTTTACCGCTTATTGCGGGACCCATGTACGTGCGTTTTAAATACATGTGTATGTGGAAAGATAATTCATTATGCTTGACCCCATCCGTCAACCTTCGAGCCTGACACACTCGGTGAATAGTGATGCAAAGATAATTTAGAGACAGACACAGATCCGAGACCTGTCAGACTGAGAAGGGCATGGTCAAGTTTTGCATTCCTTAGTGCAGGACTACTTCAATACCTTGCGTACATCCTCATGCTGTTTTGCTGTCTGTTCCAAAAATAAGGTGAGAAGTAACATGAATTTCTGCTTAGTCGGAGTATTTGAGATAGCAGGTTCTGCTGCTGCTACTACTGCTGAAACTGCGTCTAAATGCCGTACTGTAGCGGTGCAGACAGAAAAAAATGCAATGTGTGCAAGTATTGACATTTTTGTTTAAACAGAGTTTAGGGCAACAGTTATATAGATATATCTGAGTGTCCGATTTAGATCCATTATTTTAATTTGCTGTTGATGGGTATGTGTAAGAAACAACACCTGGAAACTGTGTATACGCAAATGGACATTTTTATAATACGGACTGACTATTCAGTGAGTTTTTTGTTGTGAAAGAACATCTAAGTTTATTTATTCCACGTGACTAGAGAGAAGGTAATCATTTTCTGATTGTAACAGTGTCTATTAGTTTTATGAGAAAATGTGAGGCTGCACCAAACTTAAAACAAAAGCAAGTGTTGACACCTACAGCCACAGGGATAGAGCACAGATTAAGTGATCCACACAATTTTATTAACAATGCACGTTTCCACAATAAACCATAAATCGGAAACAGTTTCCGCACACTGCTTATAGTAATTCGGTTCTCCAAGTTAAAGCACAGTCTGACTATAGCTGGAAAAAATGCAGCTCGAAACTTTCAGTTAACCACAAGGTATAAAAATATTCACTCACTGAGGTAATCAATTCTGGTCTCCAAGTTAGCAAGCCAGAAAACAGGCTGGCATAGTCAAAAACAGTTCAGATTTCCGCACCAAACAGTCAACTAATAAAAGCGGATAAAAAGTAAAATACTGCACATTGTAGTTAGCGGTGCATCTCCCCAGGGTAAAGCGTAAGTTTTTAAAGGCTGGAGTAAGTGCAGTTCAAATTCCCAAACAAACACAGGATACAAAATATAGTCCACACACTCTGGTTATATGTCCAGGTCTCCGAACTAAAAAGCAGGTCTCCGAACTAAGAAGCAGACTGACAAAACTAGTAAACGTTCACTATGTGTATCCTGTGTTTGTTTGGGAATTTGAACTGCACTTACTCCAGCCTTTAAAAACTCTTGCTTTTCTATTAGTTTTATAACTGTTTACTTTGTTGCTAGTTGTCCCCGATGTTAACTTTTTCATAGCTATTTGCCACTTTCCCCTTATTTGCAGTCTGGTGAGTAGTGCCTGAATCAGTTTGGTTGCTCTCTGCTTTAACCCCGATCAAAGCATTTTATAGTCTAAATGACCGGTCATAGTCCTAAATCTCAACTGTCCAGATTTTTGCCTCATATTCTTGGTTTGTTCCTCATAAAATTTTTGGTTTTCTGGATTTTTGTGACAAATGAGTGAGGATTGAATTCATTGTAAAATGACAGGAAGTTTCAGACTCCATTTCCTTCAGAAAAAGCATGATAATACAAAACCTTTTATTCTAGCTACTTTCTGAGTTTATGAGAGCAATGTTTAAAATCTGACCCCACTGTGGATGTCCTGTCCTGGCCGCCTTTTGCCTCCCCCCCATTATTTTTTGCTTTGTCCAGATTTTTTGTTTTAAGGGATTGAAAGGTCATACTTTGTTCAGTGCTTTTGACCTATAGTAGGTTTCAATTAACATACAGCATGGGGGGGGCAGCCACCTATCAGTATATGTTCCTCCTTACAATTAAGAAATCAGGGTCTCTAAGGAAATCTGGAAATCAGAGTGTCGGTCAAGAAATTCAGTTTTGATGAGCACTTATCAAGTTTTCTGACTCATTCTGAGGGCTCACATATTTCTGAAGCTTATTCCTAAATTATTTATTGTTTTACTTGGATGTTCTATTTTTCATTTTAATTTATGTTGTGAGAATAGTTTGTTTCAGCTGGCAAGCTGGGTGATCTGAAATGTGAACATTAGCAGAGTGTTAGGCTGATTAGAAGAATCCTCTTCATGATGCATCTTAAAAGAAGAACACAAAAGCCTTCTTTTTGAGAAAAGTGAAACAATGGATCTGTCCTCCAGTTAAACTTTATCTATGGTAAAATTATATATGTTTTGTCTTCAGTGTCAATGATAATGTAGAATTAGTAAAACCTAGATTCATGAAAATTGTATAGTACATATTGTTTCCTGCAATGTCCAAATATTAATTTCTCTTATTGTTCTAATTTCTTCAGTATGATTTTATAACTACCATGATTATTCTGTTTAATAGCTCCATTGAGTGTTCTAGTTGTCAAAGTAATATTACAGATATCTTACAACATGTTCAGCCATTTACTAATTTGTTGTATTCAGTGTATTATTTAGTGTTTCTTTTAAACTGTTGCTTACATGATTATTTCTGTATTGAAATGGGCAGTACAATGAGCAAAAGCAAAGGTGGTGCTTTTTTGCCTTTTCATAGGTGAAACCTCTAGTGGATCTTAAGTGCGGGATGCCTGCAGTGGAATGGCACCATATTCATGATCATACCTCCCTGAAGTGTGCATCTTTGTGAAGAATATCCCTCATTTCAAGTCTTCAAAAGTCTGTATTCCATACTGTTCTCCTACTGACAGGATTTGTTCCCTATTCATTGTTAAGACATTTTTTAAACTAATGTACTTTATAAATAGTACTGAGTCAATACTGGCTCAGAAAAGAACTTCAGGTAACAAGACTTTTTCCATGGTGTGAGTTTCCTAGTTGAAGTGTAGTAAGTGAAATTTGCACTGAACCGGTCAGCCAGAATGTTGGCAATATCTGTGGGTTCAGTGTATTTTTTGTTGTTGTGAACTAACTCTGAGCATATCTGAGGGTTTCCGCCCTGGTTTCTAACATAGCTGAAGAAGGCTTTGTGGTTATCTTTAGTGTCCTTAGCGATTTTTCTCGCAAAGTTGGCCTTGGAAGTTTTTATGACAGAACGTAGTTTTCTGCTAGAGTTGATCAGAGATGTCTTCCCTTTATGGGATTTTGCTCTGTCATGCAGTAGCTTCCTTCTTTTGTTATACAATTTGTTAATGGCTGAGGTCCACCAGACAGGACGCTTACCTTTGGTGGAGAGGGACTTGGATTTATTTGGGATTGCATGATCCATGCATTCTTGGAGATGTCCATAGAAAGAATTTGTGAAGGATTCGGCATTGTGGGATGTGGTATCCACTGGCCCAGTGGGCTTAAATGATGCCATCTCAGTCTTAAGAAGAGTGAAGTCTGCTTTTGAGAAGTTTTTCACTGTGGTCTTTTGTGCTGGGGGTGGAGGTGGGATATGTATATCCATGGTGATTAGTTTGTGGTCAGATCTCACTAGTGAGGGGTATACCTCCAGTGTGGGGCATTTAGTCCCCATGTTTGTGATGATCAGGTCTAGTATATTATCTCCCCTAGTGGGAGAGGTGACTAGTTGTTACAGTGAATTTGAATTTATGAATTCCAGGAACCTTTGGGCTAGGGTGCTAGGGCTAGAATAATGTACCCAATCTAAGTTTGGGTAGTTGAAGTCTCCCAGTATGATGGTATTTTGTGATACATTCATATCCTCCAATGTCTTCATGAAGGCTGAGTGAGGTTTCTGAGATTGGGAGGGTGGTCTGTAACATGCTACCAGTTGTATAGCAGTTTTGCCTATGGTTAGTTGCACCTGTATGGTCTCCGATGCTTCATGTGTTGCTACTAACCTGGACGTGTGGGTGCCCTTGATGAATATGGACACTCCCCCTCCCTTTGTGGTTCGGACCAGGTTTTGGGACCTAAAGGCATGATACGAGGTATAGCCTGGTAGCGCTGGGGTGCTCTCAGGAACCTTGAACCAGGTTTCAGTTACTGCACAGACGTCGATGTTCTCCATACTGAGGAGTGCATCGACAGCCTGCATCTTGAGATTTACACTTCTGGCATTGAGCAGCATTACCCTTAGTTTTTTTCCATTTTTGTTTTCTAAGGAGGTGGGTTTATCTTTTGAGCCTTGCCTAAAAAAGGCACTAAGGGGGTGGCAAGAGCCTTAGCCAATATCCGGAAGCACAGTGGTGACAGGTGCAAGCCGTCCCTTGCAAAGCAGCGTGGCTTGTCCAACATGTCATCCCAGGCAGACAGACATTGGATCCCCTTAGAATGACACCAGTACTTGAACCAATTATTAAAGCTGATCATCTTGTCTTTGTATTGTGGCATCATTCATGGTGAGGACAAGATGCTGCTCAGGGTCAGTCATACCAGCCTGAGCTACATAATCAGAGAGCTCATCTATGTCTCTTTTCAAGTTGTCTAGGGAGGTACATCTCAGGTCATTCACGCCAGCATGGACAATGATGGAGTTATATTTGTACTTGCTTTGGAGTGACCTGAGTGCGTGTGTTATGTGGCGGATCCTAGCTCCTGATAGGCAGCTGACAGTCACCCTCTCCTTGTTCAGCCCGGTAAGCCGGACATCAGTGTGTCTGACTATAGAGTCACCTATTACTAGTGTATCAGGCATGGTGTTTGGCCTTAAGGGCTGTGATTGATTGACACACTGATTTATTGAAGTATGTGTTCCATGTGTTCTGTTTTGAGGTGGTGGGTTTTTGGATGTCTGCTTTGGGAGCCTCTGTTGTTTTGGTAAGTTGTTTAGTAGAGCCTCCGAGTATGTCTTTGTGTTTTTATGTGTTTGGTTTGCAGTTGTGGTAGGTCTATGTGGGACTGGGTTTGTTGTGTGTGTGGTTACCATCTCCTCCTGTCTGGTCGTGCCAGCCCTGAGTTGAGAGAGTTCAGCCTCCAGTTTGGCTATATAGTTGCATTTATCACATGTATTTTATTTTTTGGGCCACTATATCCATTTTTCTACCATCTATCTTTTGAAGTACTGCCACTTCAGCACCATAATGTTTGCACAATCCCCACTGCAACAGTCTTGCCACATTGTTATGCCTATCAGTATAAAGTCCTTGTGCCATTAGTATGTCACAACCAGCCATGATGTGTGCAACTGCTTCCTGTTCAGTTTTCCAAAACCTACATTTGTCTGTTTCTACCACAGGTTCAATGAACTTTGTCAACCAGTGTGTTCATACACTACTATATTGGACTGCCAATATTAACCTTTCATCTCTTTAGCCATTCCTACATTCGTTATGGATAAACATGATTTTCTTCCAGAATTTTTCGGTACTTGCAACTACAGTTATGCTTTTTCCACATTTCTTGCCTTCTGATCTGGTCCTTCACCTTATATTCTTTATTTTGTTTTTGGGTATATTCAGTTGCTGTCTGATTTTATATACTTCTGTTTTGAGTTCCATTCCTGCTCAATTAAGCAGATATGTCATTGTTAGATGTAGTGTCCTCAGCTTTCAAAACTTTCAGTACATTTGGGTCTTGTGAGATCAGTACATATGTGTGAAGTTCCACGATTGCAGATCTGTACATGTAATCAGTTTCAAGGAGGCACATCCCTCCTTGGAATGGCGAATATATAATCTTCGTATACACTGATTTTTATAAATCATTGTTGAGCATCAAGCTTCCTTTGTGTTTTCCGATCTAATCTATCCATCACGTTTTGGGGCCAGTTAATCATTCCAAAATTGTAAGTTAGGACAGGAAGATCAAATTGGTTTATTGCTTGGATTGCGTGCTTAGATGTCAACGCTGTTCTCAAGGTTTAATTTAAGTCTTCTAAAGTATTCCTTACTCAGTTTTATTCTCATTTATTCAAGTTTTACTGTTCATCCTTCATCAATTCCCAAGTATTTATACACTCTCTCTGTTAATATCACATTCTTGCCCCAAACTGATGTTTTGCTGGTGCTCCATTTCTCCTGCTTGACAGGTTGCTTTTGCACACTGTTAGTTTTTGCCCAGTCTAGATTGCTTGATAGAGACTGGGCCTGATATGAAAATGGGCTTTTTCAGGACCAAGCTACTTTCTTGGTACACAAATCTAACTAATAACTCAATAAGAAAGTATCTTTTTGCATTGCTGTCATCTCATCTAGTGTTAATTTACCCACTTTTACTATGCCTTTTAAAGGTTACCAGTATAGCTACCTCTGTGTTTAGATATTTTCCTGTGGAATATGTATTTCAACATCCTACTACAGACTTTATCCGCAGTCACTCATCAGGTTCTCCTACATGTGCATATCACACAGCTCTACTTTTTGTGTGTGAGACGCACCTAACGCACATCCTGGCAGACTCGGGCCCATCAATTCCCTCTGTGATCTCAAAGCATTCATAGTTTAGTGATACTGATGTTGCCCTCACCGCATGCTGTCTTTCATCCTCACTCACCTCTCTCTTTAGTTGTCTTTTTTTAAAGAATTACACATAGCCATATTCTGACACTGGTTGGAACCATTTCACTGACCTCTATTCCCATACTTATCTGTCTGCATTTTTAGGACACCTTTTGTTCTGCACAGCCCCATTTTTGTCTATTACAACTGCATGTAGTAGACCTGATGTCTCCACCAGCATCAGAAGTATTTTCATATTTTTCATGTTTCTCTCCATTGGGTGTGATTCCCAAGAAAGAAATCTCTGAAACAGCTCAGGCCCATCAGACACCTTTTCCAGGTGTTAATTGCTATAATACCTGTGCTATTGTTTGTACCTTCACAGCATGCTACCTCGTTTATCCAAATCTGACTTTCTATCCTCTTGTCTTCATGTAAATAATAATCACTTCAGCATAGTCAAATGGTAATTGTGCCCATTTCAGTAAACAGTTTTCATTAAACACTGAGTTTTACATCTTGTAAAAGCCTACTGTTATCTTTACCCTATACTGTGTGTATTGCCACTTCATGTAGCTGACATCATGTATTCTGTCAGGCACCCCTCACAAGGTACTTTTTCAATTCTTCTATGTTTTATCATTATCCAGTATTAAACATATCATCCCGTACTTTGAAGTCTGTTGACCCTCTTGCCCTTTTGTACCACTTGTATTTCTTGCTACAGACCACTAGGAATCATACGTATGCTTATTTACATATATGAACTGATATTGTCATAATTCTAATCTATATAATACATATATATACATAAACAGCAGACATGTTTCTAATATATATGCATATATATATATATATATATATATATATATGTGTGTGTGTGTGTGTGTGTGTGTGTGTATATATATATATATATATATATATATATATATATATATATATATATATATATATATATATATATATATATATATATATATATATATATATATATATATTACATATTTATATTGTTATATATGTAAATATATATATATATATATATATATATATATATATATATAAATATATATATAAATTTATACATATGTGTGTGTTTGTCTGTGTATGTATATATATATATATATATATATATATATATGTATATATATATATATATATGTATATATATACACACACACACATATTGTTTTTTCATTTTACAATGGTTTAACAGAATAGTCCAACTGGATACATGTCCATTTCCTGCGTAGGCCCTGGGACCAAACCTGCAAATAGACTATCTTACACAGGTTACACAAGAAGTTAGATAACATTAGAAAATATAAAACACAGTGATTATGTACAATGGTTTAGTAGTGTTCTCCAGGAGGGACTCAGGTCTCATGGACAGACACAAATAAAAGCAAGATACATCACATTTGATATACAGCTTGGTGACACAGTTGCATTTTATGATATTTACAGATTATGCTTTCAGTTGATAACTGAGTCAGGGTTGGTACATGGGCAAAGCCAGTTCACTTAGAGATACTGTTTGAGTGTTTTTTTAAGATACCATGGGCTCATTGTAGGGTTATATACTTTTGCAACAAATTCCAGGTTTTGTCAACAAAGTAGGCAAACAGGGATTCACCAGCAGAGTTATTAGCTTTGTGGGTTTGGACCAGTAGTTTTTTGGTTCACAGTAGAGATCTCAGGTTGCTATATGTGATGGGGTATCCTCGGTGTGGCACAGAATTTTGTGGGCTATTAAGAGCTGATTGTACTGAATTAAGCTGGTCAGTTCTAGCCACTCTAGTTGTTTCTTGTTGGTTCTATAGCTGGAGCCAGTGGTGAGTTGGGCAATATGGTTGTAAGTATGGCACAGCTTACCAAGTGTGCATTTGTTGAGGTTTGACAGTACAGGCGAAGCATATACAAGAGTAGAGAGTAGGTGTGACTGGGCAATTAGCAATCCTAGTCAGTGGTTTAAAAATGTATTGCTTTAATACAGTGATCCAAGCTTCCTATTGATGGTCTGTATGGTTTTGTTGACCTGTAGGTCAAATTTGAGAAAGAAATATCTGAAGCTGCTCAGGCCCATCAGACACCTTTTCCAGGTGTTAATTGCTATAATACCTGTGCTATTGTTTGTACCTTCACAGCATGCTACCTCGTTTATCCAAATCTGACTTTCTATCCTCTTGTCTTCATGTAAATAATAATCACTTCAGCATAGTCAAATGGTAATTGTGCCCATTTCAGTAAACAGTTTTCTGAGTTTTACATCTTGTAAAGGCCTATTGTTATCTGTAGCCTATCCTGTGTGTATTGCCACTTCATGTAGCAGACATCATGTATTCTGTCAGGCACCCCTCACAAGGTACTTTTTCAATTCTTCTATGTTTTATCATTATCCAGTATTAAACATATCATCCCGTACTTTGTAGTCTGTTGACCCTCTTGCCCTTTTATACCACTTGTATTTCTTGCTACAGACCACTAGCAATCATACGTATGCTTATTTACATATATGAACTGATATTGTCATAATTCTTATCTATATAATACAGTTATATACATAAACAGCAGACATGTTTCTAATATATATATGAATATATATATATGTGTGTGTGTGTGTGTATATATATATATATATATATATATATATATATATATATATATATATATATATATATATATATATATATATAGATAGATATATATATATAGATATGTGTGTGTGTGTATATATATATATATTATACACACATATTTAATAACAGCTAGTGAAGTTTGGGTTAGCGTCGTATATATTACAGCTAGTGAAGATTGTGTCGGCGTTTTTATAGCACTGATACACCATAACCTTCTGTAGAGTGGGCATACGAGATCACGCTTGTCTCTGCCTGAATGTAAGTCCACCTATTCTTCACAAAGCACATACTACCTTTGAATGAACGTGTATAGAGAGTGTCTAGGTTTTTGGAGTACAATAAGTTTGACTAAGGACTCCTACTACCTATCGCACATTCAGCAAATGTTAACCTAGTGTTAGGCCTGTCATTTCACTATTTTGTGCTTGACTGAAAGGCGCCTATTCTTAATGTATACTATTTGAGTTTTTATGCTATGCAATTTATCTGTGATCTGACTGTACTCACTATAAACCTCTGGTATAAATTACTACTCTGTTAGGGGTACTAGCCTTGTGTATCGGTTACTGCGTCACTATAACTGCTGTCGTTTTCCCTTTTTTTATTCTAGGAAGCCCCCCTTACTATCCCTCACCACGTGGCTCCCAGGATATACTGACCTAAGGACTCCTACCCAGTGCGACTGCACAGACCAGTCAAAAATTAAAGAGAAAAAGTTGTATCTTTAAAAGAGTCATTTGGGTAAAATAACTATCCTTACACTAAAATTGCTCACCAGGAAAGTGTTCCGCTGGCAGGAACTAGTCAGTACCTCATCATAACTGGCAACATTAATTACATTGCCAGAAATTAAGACTTTTTCCTTCAGAAAAGTATTTTACTTTAAAACAGCCTGTAGTACCTACATACAGCTACCTTTGAGACCCTGCAGACTCCTGGCGGTGTATTCCCCGCTCCGCCCTCGCTTCGCTCGGGCTCGCTCCGCGCCCCACCCTGCCCCCATATCCCACCCACCCTCACTACCTCTACATTTATTAGGCTGTTAGCCCATCCCCCTTTCTCCTGACCAATCCCAATCACCCGTCAATTTGCCACTTCTCCTCCCACACTCTCGGCCTTCCTTAACTACCAAGTAAAGTCTTCTGCCTCTTCCTACCCACTGGCCTTCCTCTCGCATACTATGGGTATAATCACATATTCTATCATCCTTCTTACAGTATTACTCCTCCTTATTCCTTATTATTTAACCAGATATGAAAACCAAGCACTCTTAGGAATTCCCTTCCCCAAGAGTTACACTAGCACACATTCAAACCTTCCCTATAACCCTATCACACCTTCTCTCTACCCAGCCAATACACTGAGTTCCAATACAGTGTATCTTACCCTCCGCCACCCTAAAGCATCCACAACTAAATCTAAACTTAAGCTGTTACTCAAACTCCAAAGATTGTTAGACCACCTGAAAAAATGTATCACCACAGATGGTGACATCCACCCCAACCCAGGTCCTACCACTGCCTCAGACTCTAACTCCCTAAAATCCGCCCGAATTTCTACCAACTCCCTCCTCATACTCCATCTTAATCTAAAAAGTATAAACAATAAGGTTCATAATTTTCATGCTATGTTAGCTACCCATTCCCCTGACATTATGTGCCTATCAGAAACATGGCTCAAACCAGCCACTATGGACGAAGAAATTCTTCCACCTGGGTATAACATCCTTAGGGCTGATCGGATTAACAAAAAGGGTGGGGGATTAGCTGTAATGTTCAAGAATACACTGAATATCATCACTAATCCACTCCAACCCCCTAAAATCTCTAATATAGAACTTATTGCCCTAAAGATTTGCCTAAATACCCAAAAATGCATTAATCTCATTGTAATTTATATTCCACCAGGAAATAATTCAGAAAACCTTGAGCAAACGCTCAGCTGGTTAGCCTCCAATTGCCCTCAAGAAACCATAGTACTAGGCGATTTCAACATCGACTGGTCCCTCTGCTCCACACCCATAAACCCCCACTCTATTAACTTACATGGTTTCTCCCAAAATATTTCATCTCCGACCAGAATTGGTAACGCTCAGCAAAAAGAGAGCATCATTGACTGGATTCTTACCAATAAAGACACACATAACTACACCACAGGGACCCTTCCCAATGACCACCTTATAACCTATATTCTAAAACACAAGTGCCCACCTACTAACCCTCCCTCATACAGACTTGTTAGAAACAAAAAGAAATTTGTCCTAAAACTATTCCTTGCTGAACTCAAATCGTGTAATTGGTCCATCCTAAAAACTCTACCCCTAGAAGAGAGCGTGGCATACTTTAATAACACTTTCCTGAAGATACTTGACTCTCACGCCCCAAACCGACTAATCAGAACTAAGGAACGGTTAGCACCTTGGCTTACTAGTGAAACCAAAACTAAAATTAAACTTCGAAACCAGGCCTGGGATAAATGGAGAGCTACCGAAACCCCTCTAGATCGCATCAAGTTTCAACAGCTTAGAAACACAACTAAAGCAGCCACTACTCAAGATAAAAAATATTTTTGTCACCTCCAGGATTAACACCAGAATAACCCAAAGAAATTCTGGGCTGGATTTAATAACCTCCTCCGTCCGGGTAAATCTACTACCCCCACTCCTGAGAAACTTATTGGGAAAGAACCAGAAAAAATAGCCAATGCTTTTAACTCTTTTTTTATCGAGACCATCCAGTCCCTAGCCAGTCAGCTTACTATTACCTCCTCATCTGTTACTCATACTAAAGACTCAGTCCACCCATCCTTTAACTTACAACCTGTACCTACCTCCTATATTTGCACCCTTTTGAAAAAACTCAAACCAACCACCCTAGCAGCCGACCAGCTCCTCATGAATACCTTCAAATAGCGTCAGACGCCATTGCCTATCCCATATCAATCTTGATTAACAGAACTATAACTGAAACTACCATTCCCTCTATTTGGAAAATCTCATATATCATCCCTCTTTACAAAGGAGGGACCTCCACGGAAACATCCAACTACTGACCCATAGCAATATTGTCTCCAATAGCTAAAGTCATGGAACAGTGTGTTCACAAACAACTCTTACACTACCTCACCCTTAACAGTCTTCTGTCCCCCACCCAACATGGCTTTCGCCCCCATCATAGTACAACCACTGCCCTGCTCTCCTTTGTTGACTCAGTCAATAACAACCGTAACAATAAATTAATATCCTTTGCTCTCTTCCTTGACCTATCAAAGGCCTTTGACATGGTCAATCACCAGCATCTGCTTCATACCCTGGAAACCCTACATCTCGACATCCCAACCATAAGTTGGTTTAAGGCCTACCTCTCTGGCAGGCAACAAGCCGTCCAATGGCAAAACAAACTATCCGACCTACTTCCTAACACCATCGGCGTTCCTCAGGGCTCTATACTCGGTCCTCTTCTTTTCTCAGTCTTCATAAATGATCTTCACTCAGTCATCCCCAAAACTACATGCATCCAATATGCAGATGACTCCATCTTGATCTGTTCTGATGCCTCCCTCCTGAAACTTCAAGCAATAACCCAAAACTGTTTTACTTTAGTTGAAAAATGGTTCTCTGAACTGCAACTCATCCTTAATCCTACTAAAACCAAATTATTACTATTTTTCCCCTCTGCATCTACTCCCCTAGGAAAAGAACCTCTGAATGCGGACAACACGTTCCACGTGGAATCCACAAATGGTACCATCATAGACCCAGTCTCTCATACCAAACTACTAGGTGTGACTATTGACAACAAGCTTAAATTTGATATACACATTAACCAAACCATTAAATCCGTAAACAAGAAACTCGGCTCTATGTACAGAATAAAGAATTTCTTAACCCCTCATACCAAACTAACCATTGCTCGCACTCATCTCCTCTCCACCCTCCTTTATGCCTCCCCAGTACTGTCATTCCTCAATAAGCGTGAACTCAATAAACTATCTGTTGCCTATAATCACATAGCCAGATTTATAACAGGAACACCGTATCGTACTCACCATTACCTCAACCTAAATACACTTGGTTGGTTAGAACTGCCCAATCTTCTCAAACTCAACCAACTTACTGAAGCTTTTAAAATAATCAACCAACCGGACAGAACCCCCTCGCTGAGCAAAATCCTGACCCCCTACTCCAACCTAAAATTCCTCAGGTCAGCAAATAGTGTCCAAGTACTAACCATTAAATCTAATAACTCTGGAGGTGATGCTCTCTATGCCAATTCCATCGGAAAGCTCTGGAATTCCCTACCTAATAGCCTAAGACTCATGACCTCGATTAATCAATTCAAAAATCACCTCAAAGAATTTCTTAAGTCTCATTGGTCATGCCCATGTCCTAAACCAGACTAGTCACTGTAGTATCTTCCCTATCCCAGAGATTATTAACATACCCTCTCGGCTTCAAAATGTAGCCATGCTTAAGATTATCTATACAATATTGTGATTGTTATTTTGACAAATATGTAACGTCAATGTCTTTTTTCTATTGTCTCTATGTAATGCTACTCTCTACCATATGTAAATGTATTGTGTTATTCTCTCTATGTGTGGAGCTTTTCTCCCCGGGCCTCTACTGAAAATGGACATGTATCCAGCTAAACTAGCCCGGTCAACAAATGTAAAATAAATAAAATAAATAAATAATATATATATATATATATATATATATATATATATATACACACACATATATATATATATATATATATATATATATATATATATATATATATATATATATATATACATATATGTAAATATATATATATAAATATATACATATGTCAATGTATCAAGCCTGGCTAACTCGAATGTGTCAAAATCTGTTAACCAGTTTACTGTGTCATTTAATTTAATCCTGACTTATGCTCAGGACTAACTGTAACCTGTGGAACTTGTTTAACTTGCTTACTTATGTAATCTCTGTAAATAGTCTGTTTGCAATATGTAATGCTGGTATTATGTAATGCTGTATCTGCTTACCCTTGGAGCTTTTCTCCCCGGGCCTCCACTGAAAATGGACATTCATCCAGTCGTACTATCCCGGTCAACAAATGTAAAAAAATAAATAAAAATATCTCAATTTATACATATGTGTGTGTTTGTGTATGTGTGTAGATATATCTATATATATATATATATATATATATATATATATATATATGTGTGTGTGTGTGTAACACATATTGTTTTATCATTTTACAATGGTTTAACAGAATAGTCCAACTGTATACATGTCCATTTTCTGTGGAGGCCCTGGGAGAAAACCTGCAAATAGACTATCTTACACAGCTTGCACAAGAAGTTAGATAACATTAGAAAATATAAAACAAAGCGATTATGTACAATGGTTTAGTAGTGTTCTCCAGGAGGGACTCGGGTCTCATGGACAGACACAAATAAAAGCAAAAGACATCACTTTGGATATAGAGCTTGGTGACACAGTTGAATTTTATGATATTTACAGACTATGCTTTCAGTTGATATGCTGCTCAGGTTAGTGTTATTACCTCAAAGGATTTACATTTATACGCATGTAAATAGTTATGCTTCAAATACGCTGGAATATCAAGAGATTTTTGGGAAAATCTGCTGCAGTAACTTAATGCAGCTGTTATTTTCTTGCATTCTCTCTTGCCTCCTCCCATATAAATCTCATTCGAAACTGAAACCCAGGGTAAATTTTTCTGACCCTCAGAGGAACAATTAAAGTGAACATGTTTTGGCTCATACAGGAAGGAAATGAGGATGGAATGAAACAAAGAATTTTCTGTCGAGCACAATAAAAATGAAATTGGTTATCTCACAACAGTAACAGATCTCCTGAGATTATGTGCAGGTCAAGAATGTGATTCTAATGCAGAATATTGTTGACAGATCAACCGTCATATGTGCAGATCAAAGCAAAGAACTTGCTGGTACATTAGCTAGTTGTGTGACCTCATTGTGCACAGCCAGATGTCCTTTAGCTACGTGGATGTACTATCAACACACTCGGAAACATATATCCTTTCTGTTTCTGGATTTGGATCATAAAACTTAGCAGGTTAGTCTAAAACTATTCCCTGCATGGGCAGAATTGTCCATAACCTTACAGATTTGTATATGCACCACACTGCAGTACATTATGAAGTGCATTAGTGTTCGTGCATAATGTATGGAACAGCAAGTAAAGCCTTGTGGCAGTTCAGCAATTCATAAACCTTTGCAGCATAGTGCAGATGCACAGGCTAAACTCTTGTACTAAACCTGTTGACTATAGTCTGTATCAAGAGATATGCTGGGCATTTTCACTCAAAGGGTAGGTAGAACCCTCTGGATGACATAATGTCATTGCTTTGTATGTGAGAGGGGTAACCTGCTATATTTTCAGTTTACTGAGTTCTGTGTTTAGATCTGTAGCTGCAGTTGCCATTTGCCTCTTGTAGTATAATCAGAGAATTTCAGAAAAAATAAAATCATTATACTATGCTTTGTGCTATATTTCAGGACACCAGGCAGTTTGCAGAGTAGATTTGATATGTATAAGTTTGTTGCATTTATTTTCCTTGGTAGGTATACACACAAGCACACGCGCTCATGTATAAAGTCGCAACATGTGCATGCTGTGCAGCCATCACATCTCTAAGTACCTCACTCCTAGCCTTATTGCATGCCCTTGTCAAGCATCTTTCGCTGACTGTAAATGTGCAGGGTGTATCATTAAAGTTAGCTCTATTTATTAATTTCTGTTTTGGGCAAAATGTCACATTTTGGTAAACTGTAATGTTTAGGTAATGTCTGTTTTGGGCAGAACATGGCTAGTCCAGTCAGTATGCTCTGTAGATACTGACTGTCTCTCATTCCTTTGGATTCTCCAGGTCATAATATTTGCTTAATTATTCATATTGACTGTCTACTTGGTTGTGACCTGTCAGAATGGTCTGGCAGTGCCTTCAGTTTCTCCTTACATTTCCATCATTATTTCAGATTATACATCATTTTGTTCCTGTGGATTTAGTAATAGTTACACCTGTTGTCTTCTATCTCCTGTCACCATCTAACTTTAAATGTATCATAACACCTGGATTCAAGTGAGGCAAATAAGGAACTGAATGCCTTTTATTGTAATATATTTGTATGCCGATTAGGTTCTGTGCTCATTTTTTTTTAGCAGTTTCATATAATATAATAATAATAATATAGCAAATGCATATCTGGAGTGGGTCAAAGGAGGCAGCCTCTTTGGGTACAAAGTATTAGGGGACATGATCAGCACATCCTAACTGTTTTTCAGTGCATTGCCAGTATTGCATTTGCAGTCAGAATATAAGTGCTGTAGCGCTCCATGTCCTCAGTGCATTACTGACATTCAGATGCTGCTATTGCATTTGCTGTCTGAATTGAAGTGCTGTAATGCCCTGTGTGTGGCATAAACTGTAGCAGCTGCTACAGGGATAGAAGAGGGTTGTTTTTTGCTTCAGAAGCCCTCGAGTCCAAGGAGAAGGTTTTTGTTTTATTAACTTGGGGAGATGCCAGATTGTGGAATGGTGCCTTGTGCAAGAACAGCTAACTACACCTCTGTCATACAGAACTGATTTAGGCACCAACTTTGCTTCAATAATCGGGATGGAGATTTGAATCTTTCTGTTGCACAGAACTCACTGTTGCAGTAAAGCTGCTTCAGGACCATAACTGCTATTATCTTCACAGACTGCTGTCATTTTGCTGAGATCATAATAAGCAAATACTGGTGGGGATGCTAACATAGACATGATCTGTTTGAAAACCTATTCTTGGACATCACCTCTTATCCATGTTGCATTTTTTTTAGCAGTACCATTAGATGATGATTTAACCAGATATTTAGTGTGCCATGCATTTGTCATAGTTCCATGACATTAACTAGACTTGGTAACTCAGTCACAACTTTTATTTCACTTGGATATCTTTTGATACCAACTCCACCAATGCTATGTCTGAAATACTGCATCCCTTGTCTTACCAAAATAACACTTTCCTTTACATAGTTTGAAGCTTGTCTCTGTGGTTTAAAGCACTGATGTTAGCCTCTTATCATGCAGCTCTTCATCAGGCAGAAACACCAAAATGGCATTCATTATGACCACTGTACCACTGTGGTCTTTGAGGGGTGTACTGTTTTCATGCTAAAAGATTTTAGTTAATTGCTCCTAAAACAGAATCTTCCTGCATGAATAATAAACATAGATAACTTTCTATTACTTGGGTTGATGGGTATTTGCCAAAACCCACTCAATACATGTTGTGTGGAGAACATCTTTGCCCCAGTTATCTTGCGTACTGTACCTTCCAAGGTTGGCAGGCAGGATAAACCTCTCTGTTCTGACTGCATCATTAAAACATTTCATATCAATACAAATTCTCACGGTGCTATTTTTCTTTATTACTTGCACAACTGGCGCACATCAATCTGTTGGTTCTCTAGCCCTTTCAGTTACTCCCAGGAACTAAATTTGCTTTAGATCAGCATCTACCTTTGACAGAATGGGAGACAGTACTCATTGTGGTGCAGCAAGAGCATAAGGAACTGCTGCTGATTGCAAACAAATCTTTATTGATTTACATTTAAATACTACAACAGCAACACATTTCCCGACAGTATAGCAGCTGCTTTTATCATAAGTGAAACAGAAGTGGTCCGTGCAGGCAGGTATACACTGTACCGAGTGGGCTGGCTGGAGTGCCAATCCCGTAATGTAAGTACCCTGATGCTCCCCAGTGTACTGCACATCCCCGCACGGTATGACCATTACGCGATCTACACTACTGCAGCTGCTGCAGCATCCTAGACAGTTTCGTAACCTTTTGCTCTTTCCAGGTTACTGTCAACGTTTCAGGATTAATAATTTTTTATGTATTCTTTGTTGAATCGTTCAGTCCTTTCTGGGTATATGTTCTGTCTGGACTCGATGTCTTCCTTTCAAAAGCAGTTGGATATGTTTTACGTGTACATTGTGTTCATAGTCTTATAATTTTCCTGCACATTGTCTGACAAAAAACGTAAACACATTTTCTCTTTCAGTAAGTTCCCCCTCTCTGTGTATCCAGATTCCAGTACTCTGCTATTATTTTTCCTTGATAGGAGATAGCTCATCTTTTATATCCTTCGGAATACCCATAGCTCTTGCAGTCTGTCATCTATATCGATTCTTTAGATCATCTAACTTTTTTAGCGATTTCTTCGACATTCTTTTTTTCGCTTGTGTTCATTGTTCCTTTTTATTGTTTTGACTTTATTTGTTTTGACATTAAGTACATAATGTGCGTAGTGTTATAAACTTAGTGTTATAAATTTGTAATTCAATAAATGCTTAATTTTCATTGCTTACTACTAATAATTTAATGGGCAAAAATATTACTTATGGGTTTGAGGGACCGACCTCACCAGCTTCACATGAAACAGGGGGCAGCTGAGTGCAGTCTTGTGTCATGCTATAAAAGATGACAAAAAGGGGGAAAAAGAATGTATGAAAATTTTAATACTATTAATTAAAAAATACATTTGCAATGGTACCTGCAGTTTGATATGTAACTTTGAAGGTACCTTTCATTATAGCATTGCTATTCTAAGTGCAGGTATAATGATCACTGTAATAAGAATTACATGTATTTGTAGGTAAGTACTAGGCTAGGTGCCATTTGCAGACAATTTTAAGCCTAGCCAGTTTTCCTTCAAAAGTTTGAATCAAACCCTGTACTTTGTATCTGTGAGATGAATGCCTTAACCATTATGCTAACCCACAACTCACTCCTAACCCCCAGACCCATGCCCACATGCTTTACATTGCCCAATTGTTATTGTCATATTTTTCTGCTGTACTTACCACTGAGTATAGTAAGGATACCTTCTTTGTGTAAATGTACTTTAGTTTATCCAGAAATTAAATTCTTACCTAACAATGCATATTTTCATGTTGCGATGGCACTTCTTTATTAGTTTCTAAATCCACTGCACTTCTATATATTTAATACTTTGTTTCATCATATCATTAATTTCCCTGTGGTATTAATCTTTCAGTATGTGTGTAATTTTATATTGTAATTTGTTATATCTCAAAATGCCCTGTTAATAACTTGCTTATCAAGATGACTCCCTTTTTATGGATGTCAGATAGGTCAATTAAGAAACTCTCATAAAAAATATGTATAATCTTTTCTGACTCAATAATAATGCAATACATATTTTAACAAAGATGTTAGAAGCCATATCATTCCAATAATTTATCCGGTATTGGAAGAGTGCTTTGTTATTAGAGTGTTAGGCTAATTTAGTTCATAAGAACTTTTGGCTGAACTAATGTTTCCTAATTTTAGTAGCATTATACAGGGCTCCATTTTCAGCACTGAGAACTTTCTTTGTAAACCTCCTTGATTTCTTCTTTTTACCTTTATAATAGGTTATGTTTTAAAATCACAATACAACAGATATGTCTTTTGTTTTCTACAAGATGAATGGGAACTAATCTGTCAACATGATGGTTAATGAAATTATAAAAACAATTCCATCTACCTTCAATACTATTGTCTCCACCACTTCCATAATTTTAGCTCATGATTAATGGCAGAAAAATCTGATTTTTACAATTTTCATATAAGGTCTTCTTATTTGCTCTAGTCTTGCTTCCACAGATGACCTCACAGATAACACTAAGGTGGTCCAATGCCTCTAAATTTGGTTTTGTGGCACAACTCTGGACTTGTAATTTGTCATTAAGCCAGATGACATCCATTGTCTTTCCTTCCCTGCTAACATTCTTTAATATATGTGAGTAATTCTTCTGAATGCTATCCTCTATTATGTTGTTAACCACTGCTGACTTAGAAGAGGGCATGCCCAGAGCATTTATGTCCAAGTGATCAGGTCATACTTGGAAAACAAATCTGAATACAATGACCTCGTTTTATGTGCAAATCCATTGTTAGATATGGGAAGTTGTAAACGTTCACAGCCTATTTTTCTTTGCCAAAGTCAATTCTTATCACTATTAGTTTACACTCATCCTGCGTCAGTATTGGAGAGCTGAAACTGAAGTGCTCCATGCACACAACTCATGTAAATGGAAACCCTTTTATGCGATCAACTTGTGAAGCTTGTTATAGGAATATTTCAAAAGGTTTACCTATTGTGCGCCTCCATTCCACTTTTAGTACTGGCTTAGACTCAAATTTCCTGCTCGGCTTTACTGTAAAGCACCACTGTGCACTATAGCAGTTGTTTGCTGCAAGGTACATTTTTGCTAAACCTTTTCTTTTTTTTTTTACTAACTAAAACCAGAGTCCGGTCTACACTATAGCAGCTGCTTGCTTTTTTAAACTGAAATAGGAGAGTTCAAACTGAAGCATGCATGGACGTGTACATTTTTGCAATTGGGCTTCTTGGTGTGCCGATCCCTTACTGTAACAATCATGATGCAGTGATTATCAAAGAGAAATCTTGCCATCATCTGTAGCATTAAATACTACTTACTAGTAGACAAAGTTGTAACCTTCTGTAACCTTATGCTGGATAAACCTTTGCTTGACAGACAAGGATAAGTTGTGATCCATCACTGTACTTGCCTTTGAACATTTTTTTAAATGCTTTTCTTCCCCTTTTAGCTGTCTAGTGGATTTCTTTATTTTGCACAAGTTGTGATGTGCATATCGTGAAATTAGTTTTGGTTCGCTCTTTGATGTCAACCCAAAGTGCTCTTCGCAGCAACCACAGTGTGTCCAGGAAAGACTCCTTCTGCACTTTGTACCGACTTACATGGATTGGTGACTTATCTATATACAATTGTACATTCTTTTTATGACCCACTACTCCTACTACTATTGGAACTGTCTGTGTATCTTTCTTCCACAACATTTCTGCCTGCAGACCCTGATATTTTATGACTTTGTGCCTTTTTGTACGCAAGACACAGTAGTCACTCGGTGTAGCGATTTTAATGATCATTGCTACTTTTCATAGTTTAATAGTTTAGTACTAGGCTATCTGCCCTGGGGCATTTGTAAGCCTGGCCATAGTGATGTGGCTTTTGCCACCCCCATCAAATGGTACAAAAAATGCACAGAATAGATTTAGAATACTGTGCCGCTCACTAGTAGTGACACAGTGAGGGTCCCCTTATATGAAATAATTAGTTTACTGTGCCCCGGTCTAGTAGTGACACTGATGTGACCCCTGGGGTAAACTTACGATCTCCCATCCACTCATCAATATTTCACTTGAAGAGAGTCAGTGAGGGGCTCTGCCTAACATGAACTGTGATCTTGTTCCAGAGCATAGGAAGCCTCTGGGTTATGAATCTATCCCTCCAGCATGTCCTATTCATACTTGTGCCGAGGTTTAAGTCTTTAGCTCTCGTGGTTCTGATGGTTTCGGATTTTTTGAGGTGGGGCATGTCCATCAGTTCCTGATTGGACATGGCCTTGTACGTTAGGCAGAGATCACCTCTGAGCAGGTGGTATGCTGCTAAATAGAGCTGTAGTTTCTTTAGTCTGGTAAAATAAGACATATCCAAAAATAGGAAATCCAAAAAGAGAACCACTGAGAAAACGCCAAGGCAGAGAAAGATGCTGGACACCAAAATAGCGTAACCAAGTTTATTCACCGCTTTCGTCGTAAGACTTCTTCAGAATACAAACTAATAGCTCAAAAAACACATCTTATATAGTCAATGTTAAATAAGTTAATTGACAATTAAAAAAATCCATTAATCAATAAAACCCTAAGGTATAATGTTTAACTAACAATATTATAATAAAATAAACTAAACTCAATTAAAAAACACTTTAGAGATAGTTTTGTCAATATTTAAACTAGCGTTTCTCAAAAAACATTTGATGTTGATTGTATCATTAAGTCCTGGAAACTTATCAGATTTCAGCTTTATTTGCCATAATGTTTCCCTTTGCTCAAGAAAATTTTTGAAATCTCCACCCCTTAAATCAGACTTGCAAACTTCTATCACTGAAAAAGTGAACTTTTTAAAATTCTCACATGAAACAGAATGTTTAAATAACGCATTGTTGTTATCACAAGTTTTTATGCTATATAAGTGTTCACGAATTCTAAATTTCAAACTTCTGGTAGTCATACCGACATAAAAAGCCGGACATGACATGCAAAAACTGATATAAACAACTCCTGCAGTATTGCAATCCACGTATTCTGGAACCATAAAGGTTTGATTAAAATTTTCTACAATAATAATAGGCCCTGTTGAAATATATCTACAAATGTTGCAATTAAGACATTGAAACATGCCTTTTCTGTCTGTTGTTCCAGCAGTGCTGTTTATGGGGGCGTCAATTTTACATTCTAAAGATTTTTTAAGACTAGAATTATTTCTAAAGGAGAACAAAGGTCTGTCTCCTAAGACTTTACTAATGTCTGGATTACCTTGGATAATACGCCAATTACTTTCCACTAGGCGTCTAATCGTGGTACTATCACTAGTCATGTCCAACGTACAAATGGGTGTTTGTCTAGTGATATTGACACCAACTAACTCAGTGTTGACAAAATCATTTTTAGTTGAAACATTAAAATTCAAAAGTGCCGGATATAAAATGCTTCTTTTGTCTAAAATTTCCTTGATTGTTTTGTCTAAAAAGGCTTTGTCATACCCCCTATCCAAGAATAAACTTGAAATGAAAGTTAATTCATCCTGCAAGTCGCTGTCCTTAGATGTCATCCTGCAGGCTCTAATGAATTGACCCTTTGGTATGTTTTTTATGACGTGAGAAGGGTGACCACTTTGGAAATGCAAATAACTATTTGTAAAGGTGTCTTTCCTGTAAATTTTGCTGTGGAATCGAGATTCAAAATTGTCCCACCAAAATAATACATCCAAAAAATTAATTTCCAAACCAATATTACCTAAGGTAAACTTTAAAAATTCAGATGTTGTGTTGATATCACTAACAAAATCATTAACTGTGTCAATATTGCCTCTAATGATGAAAATCAAGTCATCAACAAAACGATGGTAAAACAAAATTTCATATCTACTCATCATGGTGTTTAAACTACTGCATTCCCACCAGGAAAGTACTAAATTTGCATAACAGGGTGCGGCTGGTGAACCCATCGCTACCCCCCTGATTTGCCGATAATACTTGTTGTCAAATAAGAAAAAATTATTATTTAATAATATTTCCAAAAACCTACATATAGTAGAAACTTGACTGTTATTTAAACTAGTTTTTAAGGTTAAAAAACTACGGATGGCTTCAACACCTTCTTCATGAGGTATACAAGTATATAATGAGACAATGTCCAAAGTAAAAATAATGTCGGTGACCGGATTAAAAAGAGTCTTGTTAGTAAAACTCTTTAATTTTTCCAGGAAATGCCAAGAATCCTTAATAAAGGAGTCTTGCTGAGAGACTATTGGCCCTAAAGTGGCATCTATCACCAAGGAAATACCTTCGGTGCAAGAATGTGGAGAAGAGACTATTGGCCTCAAGGGAGGATCAAACAAACATTTATGAGTTTTAGGTATGCCAAAAAGTATACCTATTCTGGGTTTGTTAATGACACAAAATTCATAAACTTCAAAGTCAATTTCGCCTGTCATAAGTGCATCATATAATAAAGAATGAATAACTTTTATCTTTTTGTTAATGTCATATAAAGAAATAGTTTCATATTCATGTTTATTATTCAATAATGTTAGCATCTTGTCTTTGTAAACAGTTTGTGTCATAATTACTATGTTACCTCCCTTGTCACTTCTCATAAACCTTAATGTTTTGCTTTTGTTACGTAAACTATGAAAGGCTTTCCTTTCGTCTCTATTTAAGTTGTTATAGCCATTATGACTCTTTATATTTTTTTCAATTTCCTGTATACAAATATCCTCAAAAATTCTTAAAGTGTGATTCAGCTGGGGATTGTATGTTGAGGGTTTAATTAACACTTTTGTAGGTAAAGAGATGTCATTTAACACATGTTGCAAATTTAACCTCCTGACATACTTCTTGATGTCAACTACAGTTCTGCCGTAATCTGCTCTAACAGATGGAATAAAATTAAGCCCTAATTTTAAGACTTTTAATTCATTAATGTCAAAATCAGATTCAGTCAGATTAATAATGTCAAATTTATTTTTGTCAAGATTCAAGTCTCTTCCCTTGACGAACTTGAGCCCAGAAAAGTCCGGCTTCTTGTTGAAATAATCTTCTTCTCGGCCGGCGTTTTTTTGGTAAAAAAATGGTTGATAGAAGTGGTCGAGGAACCAGTCACTGAATTATTAGTCGATTTGTTTTTAGCCCCACCATCATGGGATGCCAAATTAGCTTTTTCAGAACTTGTATTATCATCCAATACAGGGCCAGGTTCACGAATGTTGTTAGAACCTGCATTTTCTAAAACAACATCCACTTTAGCTGGTTCCTTATCCCCTCGTTGCGATCGAAAATTATTGTTGTCAGAGGCATTCATGTTACCAAAAACATTCTTATTACCAGACACCGCTGAACTATAATCGTGCCGATAGTTATCACCATTTGCAGAGAATTTAAAAGTTCTCTCTTTGTTGTTTATGGCAAAAGAATTGTATGCTGTATGAGTCTCATAAGACTCAATGTCACGTATCAACTTGGAATGCTTCCTGTTGATAACGTCTTCCGAATGCTTTTCAACATCTTCGGAAATTCTGCCAAACAGTTCAACTTGTTTTTTATTGTCTAGTGAAGATTTCTTAAGCGCAACTTCAACTTTATTAATATCATCCTTTAAGGCTTTCATTTTTGCCAAATTATTTTCTATTAATAAATTAGACTCAAATTTCCTGCTCGGCTTTACTGTAAAGCACCACTGTGCACTATAGCAGTTGTTTGCTGCAAGGTACATTTTTGCTAAACCTTTTCTTTTTTTTTTACTAACTAAAACCAGAGTCCGGTCTACACTATAGCAGCTGCTTGCTTTTTTAAACTGAAATAGGAGAGTTCAAACTGAAGCATGCATGGACGTGTACATTTTTGCAATTGGGCTTCTTGGTGTGCCGATCCCTTACTGTAACAATCATGATGCAGTGATTATCAAAGAGAAATCTTGCCATCATCTGTAGCATTAAATACTACTTACTAGTAGACAAAGTTGTAACCTTCTGTAACCTTATGCTGGATAAACCTTTGCTTGACAGACAAGGATAAGTTGTGATCCATCACTGTACTTGCCTTTGAACATTTTTTTAAATGCTTTTCTTCCCCTTTTAGCTGTCTAGTGGATTTCTTTATTTTGCACAAGTTGTGATGTGCATATCGTGAAATTAGTTTTGGTTCGCTCTTTGATGTCAACCCAAAGTGCTCTTCGCAGCAACCACAGTGTGTCCAGGAAAGACTCCTTCTGCACTTTGTACCGACTTACATGGATTGGTGACTTATCTATATACAATTGTACATTCTTTTTATGACCCACTACTCCTACTACTATTGGAACTGTCTGTGTATCTTTCTTCCACAACATTTCTGCCTGCAGACCCTGATATTTTATGACTTTGTGCCTTTTTGTACAAGACACAGTAGTCACTCGGTGTAGCGATTTTAATGATCATTGCTACTTTTCATAGTTTAATAGTTTAGTACTAGGCTATCTGCCCTGGGGCATTTGTAAGCCTGGCCATAGTGATGTGGCTTTTGCCACCCCCATCAAATGGTACAAAAAATGCACAGAATAGATTTAGAATACTGTGCCGCTCACTAGTAGTGACACAGTGAGGGTCCCCTTATATGAAATAATTAGTTTACTGTGCCCCGGTCTAGTAGTGACACTGATGTGACCCCTGGGGTAAACTTACGATCTCCCATCCACTCATCAATATTTCACTTGAAGAGAGTCAGTGAGGGGCTCTGCCTAACATGAACTGTGATCTTGTTCCAGAGCATAGGAAGCCTCTGGGTTATGAATCTATCCCTCCAGCATGTCCTATTCATACTTGTGCCGAGGTTTAAGTCTTTAGCTCTCGTGGTTCTGATGGTTTCGGATTTTTTGAGGTGGGGCATGTCCATCAGTTCCTGATTGGACATGGCCTTGTACGTTAGGCAGAGATCACCTCTGAGCAGGTGGTATGCTGCTAAATAGAGCTGTAGTTTCTTTAGTCTGGTAAAATAAGACATATGTTGGAGACCCTTAATCCTCTTGGTGAGGTACTTTTGTGGTCTCTCCAGCTGTTGCAAATGCCGGGTGAGGTACATAGGCATTGTAATCAATCATGGGTCTGATGATGGAGCAGTATAGGGGTACAATGACATCCTTGGATCTGTATGTGAATCCCTTCATGATAAGGTGTGCAAGGTAGAATGTTTTTCTAACCACTTTGGCAACGTGGGTGTCAAATGAGAGTTTGCTGTCGACTTGGGTCCCTAGGTCTCTGATTACTTTTTCGGTACTCAGTGGGTTGCTGTCTATTTAATAATTTGTGTGTACTTTGTTTTTCCCAAAGGGGATGACTATACATTTTTTGGCATTTAGTTTAAGGCCATGACTCCGGCACCAGTTGTCCATTTCTGTGAGGCCTTTTTGTAGGATGTATGTGTCCGCTGGTGTATCGACTATGGCGCCTAGTTTGCCATCATCTGCAAACTTTGTCAGCCACAACCCTCCCATGTTTGCTTTAACATCTGAGAAATATGTGCCGAACAAAGAGGGGTGCCAGGACACATCCCTGTGGGACACCACTTGTGACTGGCTTTGAGTCAAACATTGCTCCAGTGATTTTAACTTTATGGGTTCTGTCCGTTAGCCAGTTTGCAACCCATCGAGTGACATAAGGGTTTACGTTTAAGCGGTTGAGCTTATCTATGATGTCTGAGTGGGGTATTGTGTCCAAGGCCTTAGCCAAGTCCAGGTAGGCTGTATGGACTGCTTTGCCCTCATCAATGGCTCTAGTGACTGTTTCAAAAAAGTCAACCAAGTTCAAAAGGCAGGCTCTGCCCTTTACAAAGCTGAACTGGGTGGGGTCAAATGTATGTAGGTCCCCAATGTCTCTGTTTATGAGTTCCATAATGATTCTTTCCATAGCTTTGCAGACCAGGCTGGTTAAGCTTATGGCGCGGTAGTTCCCAAGGTCTGTAGAGGTACCCCCTTTGTGGAGTGGGACCACTGTTGCTGTACGCCAGTGTTCAGCTAAGGTTAAATAGCATTTTTATGTGCGGGTTTAGCTCCTCTTGGAGTTCACATAGCATGCAACACGGGATACCGTCAGGTCCCATTGATGCTGTGTTTTTAGCTTTGTTGAGGGTGGCTCTCGCTTGGACATCTGAGATGACAGGGAGATTACATTCAGCTGGGATAAGTATTTCTTCTTTTGGAGGTGAGGGAGGGGAGAAATTTGCACTCAACCTGTCAGCCAGAATGTTGGCAATATCTGTGGGTTCAGTGTATTTTTTGTTGTTGTAAACTAACTCTGAGCATATCTGAGGGTTTCCGCCCAGGTTTCTAACATAGCTGAAGTAGACTTTGTGGTTATCTTTAGTGTCCTTAGCCATTTTTCTCTCAGAGTTGGTCTTGGACGTTTTTATGAGAAAACGTTGTTTTCTGCTAGAGTTGATCAGAGATGTCTTCCCTTTATGGGATTTTGCTCTGTCATGCAGTAGCTTCCTTCTTTTGTTATACAATTTGTTAATGGCTGAGGTCCACCAGACAGGAAGCTTGCCTTTGGTGGAGAGGGACTTGCATTTATTTGGGATTGCATGATCCATGCATTCTTGGAGATGTCCATAGAAAGCATTTGTGAAGGATTCGGCATTTTGGGACGTGTTATCCGCTGGCCCAGTGGGCTTAAAGGATGCCATCTCAATCTTAAAAAGAGTGAAGTCTGCTTTTGAGAAGTTTTTCACTGTGGTCTTTTGTGCTGGGGTGGAGGTGGGATATGTATATCCATGGTGATTAGTTTGTGGCCAGATCTCACTAGTGAGGGCTATACCTCCGGTGTGGAGCATTTTGTCCCCATGTTTGTGATGATCAGGTCTAGTATATTATCTCCACTAGTGGGAGAGGTGACTAGTTGTTCCAGTGCATTTGAATTTATCAGTTCCAGGAACCTTTGGGCTAGGGTGTTAGGGCTAGAATAATGTACCCAATCTATGTTTGGGTAGTTGAAGTCTCCCAGTATGATGGTATTTTGTGATACATTCATATCCTCCAATGTCTTCAGGAAGGCTGAGTGGGGTTCCTGAGATTGGGAGGGTGGTCTGTAACATGCTACCAGTTGTATATCAGTTTTGCCTATGTTTAGTTGCACCTGTATGGTCTCCGATGCTTCATGTGTTGCTACTAACCTTGAGGTGTGGGTGTCCTTGATGAATATGGACACTCCCCATCCCTTTGTGGTTCGGCCCGTGTTTTGGGGCCGAAAGTTATGATACCAGGTATAGCCTGGTAGCACTGGGGTGCTCTCAGGAGCCTTGAACCAGGTTTCAGTTAATGCACAGACGTCGATGTTCTCCATACTGAGGAGTGCATCGAGAGCCTGCATCTTGAGATTTAGACTTCTGGCGTTGAGCAGCATTACCCTTAGTTTTTTTCCATTTTTGTTTTCTAAGGAGGTGGGTTTGTCTTTTGAGCCTTGCCTAAAAAAGGCACTATGGGTGTGGCAAGAGCCTTAGCCAATATCTGGAAGCCCAGTGGTGACAGGTGCAAGCCGTCCCTTGCAAAGCAGCTTGGCTTGTCCAACATGTCATCCCAGGCAGACAGACATTGGATCCCCTTAGAATTACACCAGTAGTTGAGCCAATTATTAAAGCTGATCATCTTGTTTTTGTATTGTGGCATCATTCTTGGTGAGGGCAAGATGCTGATCAGGGTCAGAGTCATACCAGCCTGGGCTACATAATCAGAGAGCTCCTCTATGTCTCTTTTCATGTAGTCTAGGGAGGTACATCTGAGGTCATTCATGCCAGCATGGACAATGATGGAGTTATATTTGTACTTGCTTTGGAGTGACCTGAGTGCGTGTGTTATGTGGCGGATCCTAGCTCTTGATAGGCAGCTCACAGTCACCCTCTCCTTGTTCAGCCTGGTAAGCGGGACATCAGTGTGACTATAGAGTCAACTATTACTAGTGTATCAGGCATGGTGTTTGGCCTTAAAGGCTGTGATTGATTGACACACTGATTTATTGAAGTATGTGTTGCATGTGTTTTGTTTTGAGGTGGTGGGTTTTTGGATGTCTGCTTTGGGAGCCTCTGTTGTTTTGATTAGTTTTTTATTAGAGCCTCTGAGTATGTATTTCTGTTTTTATGTGTTTGGTTTGCAGTTGTGGTAGGTCTATGTGGGACTGGGTTTGTTGTGTGTGTGGTTACCATCTCCTCCTGTCTGGTCGTGCCAGCCCTGAGTTGAGAGGGTTCAGCCTCCAGTTTGGCTATATAGTTGCATCTCTCACATGTATTTTCTTTTCTTGGACCACTATATCCATTTCTCGAGAATCTAACTTTTGAAGTACTGCCACTTCATCACCATAATGTTTGCACAATCCCCACTGCAACAGTCTTGCCACATTGTTATGCCTATCAGTATAAAGTCCTTGTGCCATTAGTATGTCACAACCAGCCATGATGTGTGCAACTGCTTCCTGTTCAGTTTTCCAAAACCTACATTTGTCTGTTTCTACCACAGGTTCAATGAACTTTGTTAACCAGTGTCTTCATACACTACTATCTTGGGCTGCCAATATTAACCTTTCATCTCATGGTTTAAATTCTCATCTCTTTAGCCATTCCTGCATTCGTTATGGATAAACATGACTTTCTTCCACAAGTTTTCTATACTTGCAATTACAGTTATGCTTTTTCCACATTTCTTGCCTTCTCATCTGGTCCTTCACCTTATATTCTTTATTTTGTTTTTGGGTATATTCAGTTGCTGTCTGATTTTATATACTTCTGTTT